>NW_022280041.1:10790791-10797961 GCF_004355925.1 Anarrhichthys ocellatus | reverse complement strand
CACACACACACACACACACACACACACACACACACACACACACACACACACACACACACACACACACACACACACACACAGAGAGAGAGAAACCCAGTATCGTGAGAAGATGTTTACAAGTGTCAAGTCACTACGAAAAGAGGGACCAATGGTCCTTCCCACAACAACACACAGGCTCAGGCATGTGAGGGCATTAGCATTGTGCTGAGTGAGTGGGAGTGAATAAGTGTCCTGTTAGAGAAAAAAAGGCGGGAAGCTGACAGGATGGCGGGGTTAGTGCAGGTCAGAGCAAGGAGGTGCAGGTCGTTTGCATACGGCAGCAAACGTATGTGGCGTTGATGTGCAGTATGGTGCGGTGAGCTTCACCTACCTACAGGGCCAAAAAGCTCCGTCGCATACGGTATAAAATCTGACCACAAGCAAAACACAAAAAACAGAAGGAGGGAGGGGGGGTGAAAATAAAGAAACTGGGAGGTGAAACTGTAAACAAACCATGCAGCACTTCCACAGCACACAGTCGTTGGCTTGTCAATTTCGCTTGTGTGTTTGTATCAATTAGTGTTGGATAAACGTGTTCAGCAGGTATAACAGGTGTGACTTGCCACCTGCTCAATAATAGACCTGTGTATGCATGGGCCAAACAATCAGGCAGGTTAATACAGGGGACGAGTGTGGATGGGTGTGGGTCAGAAGGAGGCTGCTGAGGGGTATTTGGGGTTCATGTGAGAGACGGTCAGTGGTTACATGTGTGGTAGGAAGCATAATGCGTTCAAATGGAAGGCAGGATGTGATGTCCGACTCGCTCACCTTGTACCCGCTGCATCTTAGTGCGCCCAAAAGCCATGGGCAGGTTGAGAGGGATGAAGTGTTCGTGGTTACACACGGTCATCAGGAAATCAAATTTCATTTCAGTCAGCACCTGTGGCCAAAAGAGGACACACCCATTATGTAAATTCCTGATAACCGCCGCAGAGCATAACTATAATTCTCCTCATTGTTCAAATATAATACTCGACACCTCAGACATCGCTTCTCAAACAAAGTGTGCCAGGTGTCTGCAATGGTTTCATTTGTTAGCCAAATGAGGTAGGGCGGGAGACACGTGTTTGTCAGTTATGTCCAAAGTACCTAATCAGCAAAATATAAAATACTTTTAGTTTAATACTGTCCTCTTATCAATGATAAGAGCTTAATAATATTATAATAAAAACTTTATTTGTACTTTTCACACAAGAAATGCAAAAAGGGCTTTACAATAAAAGAAGATAGACATAGAATGAACATAAACAACTTTAGAAGGTAATTTGAGACTTATTTAATATAAATGTTTTGATGTGCACAATTAATATTCGGTACCTATGTGTCTGCAAACACAGACTCACAACTTCCCAAATTCACTACAGTTCTGGATTACACCAATGTAAACCTTTTAAACCCATCTCAGAACATCTTCCATGGGGTGTAACCTCACTGCAGGTTAGGATTTTTAAACATGAAAAACAACATTTTTGCAGCACGTACTGGTGTATATGTACACTGAGCATGTACCTTGGGATCTCTGAGACCGAAATGACACATGTAGTGGTTGACCAGGCCGAAGGCAAAGCCCCTGTTCATGACGGTCAGGCACCTCTGAGGGAGAGAAAACGTGGTGAGCGCATTGTATGCCGCTGAGGGAACGGACACAACAAACACATCTCTGTTCTGGAGGGGAGTTAAAATTAAAAACTGTGCAATGGTGTTAAATCAGCTCAGGTCAGACCTTGATGAAATTGGCCAGGCTCAGGTTGATGCAACGGGCTTCCTCTAGGATTTCCATGTGGCGGATGGTGATGTGTGGCATGATGGACAACACCAGCGACTGGAGCACCTGGTGGAAACTGTCGGGGAAGCGCTGGGGCCGCGGCATCTGATGAGACGGTCGGGGACAAACATGTAACGCAGATCGCTTGTTTGAGGGCATCAAAATGACAAAAATGACAAACAGGCAGGAACATTATGAAGACAGATTAGCAGCGTGCGGATACACTTGGAGGGGGAAATCCATTTTCTCTCAACAGATGGCCGTTTGATTTTATCTTAACAGTTTCGGCCCTCACTTTGCTTACTGCTGAACATCTGGCTTTGTGGATTACAGCCCAGATGAACTGCAGACACGTGGCATCACAATGTGGAATATACACACGGCTCAGTGAGTCAATTTGAGCCTCTTGTGCTTCCTCTGAGTGTGTGTGAGGTTTGTTTAAACGTGTTGACGTGATACGTGACATCACGTTGTGTGTGTGTTTGCTTGTGAAGTCGTGCCAGATGTAGACATTTGAACTTTGGGGTAGTGTCTGAAGCAAAGACTTGCACTGTTAAACACACAGAATGTGAAATCTGAGCTGCTCAAGTTAGTTGCCTAAAGGAAGAAGAAATCACTTAATACCAACCTTGATGCGGTTGCCCTCTTGCAGGTACTGGGCCATAGATTTGACTATTGTTTCAAAGAAGAACCAGGAGTACTACAGAAAGGGATAAAAGAGGAACAGGGTTAGCCTGCTATGGGTATTTCCCAAAGTGCGGATAAGTGTCCCAGGGAAGAAAAAAAAAAATTGGTGACCCGGAAAATATGTTTAAATAAATAGATTACATTACAGTACAGTACAAACAGCTACATGATTCAGGATGTCTTCTCAGGCCACAAAGACTTTACTTTCTGTTTGGAGGACTTGGTGAGCTGTTGTACAGGCAAGTATGCAGCCTGCTGTTCAATAGTGGTACTACAGCTGAGCTGCACGACCAAAATAGCAGAGCACACGCACCTTGAGCAGTTTGTTGCTGGTGTTGAAATCGGCAGTTTGCTTGAGGGTGGCTGTTACAGCGGTGGCCAGCATCTCATGGGTGGTCGCTGAGTTTCCTGATGCCGGGTTGTTGGCCACAAACACATACTAAGAAGGGGATTAAACACACAAATCAATTATGGAAATCTTTAGATTTGTATTACCTCTGTAGCAGCGTTTGTGTTGGTGGGTTACCTTAACAAAAGAGCGCAGGTAGTGTTCCAGGCCCTCCTCGTGACATCTGGAGACTATATGTATGATCACCCTGAAGGCACAGAAGCAGGGCAGGGTTACACCGTGAGCGTCTATCATCAGTATCAAACAGCACATACTGAGGCGAGCAACTGACCGCAGAGAGTTGACGGCAATCTCATGGGTTACTTTGGTTGCTGCTGTGAGCACCCCAAACAGCTGCATCAGCACCGTTGGTAGGAAGTTGATGATTACATGAGTCTCCATGGCATGCAGGCACTGTAGGAGAAATAGAAATACAGGAGAGCCGCGTAAAGTAAGTTCAACTTGGATTTCAACAAACTACGGTGTCAACACGTTTACAGAAGCTACGGATTCTGCTGGTTGGGGTCTTCAAGAAGGTTTTCCTAAAAGCAAATCTCTGGTCACCTCCGGCAGTGAGAACAGACTTAACGAAGGTCCGGAGGGACCGAAACGTTGTGCAGGATTTTTTCTTTATCAAGTATGACTAGACATAAAATATGTGAGGGACTTGATCTTGAAACAAAGAAAATAAACTCAGTCTACATGTGAGAAAAACCTGTATGATTCAGTAATTGATGCTTCAAAATCTCACGGAGAAGACTTGTACTTTTAAGTCTGACCGCCACCAAAAAAGTTGTGTGTATTAAGGTGGACAGCCTTCTCATAAATAAGATCTCCCAGTGGATTCTCTCATTATTATAAGGACTGAGTGGGTTGACTCACCTTCAGGTATTTGATCAGTTCTGCTGGGTTTCCCTCCGCTGTCGTCCTCATCAGCTGGCAGTGCTGGAAGAATTTGTGTAGATGCAGGTCCTGTGGAGGAAGCAGCACAATATTACTACCATCCACACACACTGTCTTTATACCAGCTACCTTAGAGGGATAGTTTGGATTTTATGACGTGAGGTTGTAAACCCCGTAGTCCGTGTATCACCTACAGTAGAGGGAGTTTGGAGAAACAGACAGGAGCTGTAACTCATACACTATAATAATGCCTGCTGTACATATATGTGGGTATTCAAACAATGATTGAAGAGTTAATTGTTGTACCTGAGCGGATATTGTTGATGCCACGTGGGTCCTCACTTTGAACAGTGTCTTGGCATTTTCCACCCACTTGATATCTGGCTGGGACTGTTTAGGCACAATAAAATATGAAGCATTTAGGAGTTTTCTTTCTTCAGGAAAGCATTTTGACTATGGAGCATTAGTGGGGTCCCAGAGTCTTGGTAAACTGTACCTTCCTGGTGTCCTGACACAGGTATCCAGCAGGCAAGGCGGCTGCTACAGGCAACTGGAGCTCCACTGACTGCATCCTCCCGTCTTTCAGCAAAGGCATCCAAGAGTAACCCACTGGAACACAGGAACGCATACTTACTGGGTCTCATTCATCAGGACACATAACATTACATAACACAGCCAAACAGATTAGAATCTAAATAAGAGACACTCACCCAGTGACTCGACTCCCTCTCTCCTCTTGCTGCTGGCCTTGTTGCTGGACTCACAGCTGACGTGGTAAAAGGTGAAGAGGATGTGGTGTTTCTCATGAACGTGGACCGGCAGCTCAATCTTCACCTGGACACAGTGGAACAACTTGCTTTTTATACCTTTAATAAATCAGCAACATTTCCTTCTTCTTACCGACGTCAGAATAGGAACATGCTGATACCAATAATGGATTTAATACAGAGTACTACTAGTGATAACATCAAAAGTTCCTACTGAAGAGGTTTTTACTCAATTAATGTCACTTATGTTCCAAATACAGTGCCTTGTTTATTTAGAAAACAGTATCTTCATATTTCACACTCTTTCTGGGATAGTGTTAAAGTTGTGTTTTTTGTTGCTGGTCATTTTAATGGTAACTTGTGGTGCTATTTGGCACAAAGACCCAGGGGACTTGTACAATGGCGTATAAGGGCCATTGTCGGTAAAAGAGGAGGATATTAAATATTGAAATTAAAGTCACAAAAATCAAATCTGAAATTTTTATTTTACTTTTTAATTAATTCACTTTCCAAGGTTGGATCAACCTCATCACACCACAGCTTGCCTTGTATTATGCCTGCAGTGGATGACCTAATCAAATTATACTTTGATTTTGTGATTCATCATATTATAAGCATCGGGATTTTGAAGTGACTGCTGTAAATTGGGCCTATTCAGAGGAATACTGATACATACTGATTTGAGTTTTTTCTCGTAAATTTACCACGTTAATCTAATCTTATAATCTAATTATTAGGCTCCATTATTTATTTATTTTTACCTACTATAATCGTCTCAAACACACGTGATACAGTATTTGTGAATCCCTTAAAACAAACACCTCATCCACCAGGGGGCAGCACCAGCAAGGAAATGTATTTTCTCTGTGTCCTGCTCCTGCTGATTTTCTCACAGGAAGTGACACAGTGTATTTTCCACTAGTACAGATCTAGTAACAAACAAACTGCTTAAGAATGTCTTGAATGAATATTATGACTCTCCGATATATGACAGGAGTATGAATCATTCGGTCGGTGTGTTAAATTGTCTCTCTTGGGAAAGTCGGAGACCTCCATGAGATAGTGTGACAGCCGTCTGCGTCCTGACTATGATTATAAAAATAACAATAATACATTTTAGAGAATGCTTGCCAGCGTATTTAAAGATCCTTTGCAGGATAAAAAGATCAAGGCAAAACATGTGAGAAGATAAAGATCACTGTCGTCCTGTTTGAAATTCTCCATGATGTGACTGGAGGCTCAAGCATGTGGAGGTAAATCCCGGTGAGGGTGCCTATGTGTGTGTGCATGCGGGACTCTTAAGATCCTAATCCGTTGACACCGGGACCATATGGAGCCCCTCTGCCCCGCCTCTCTAACAGTATCCTGACCATACCTCTGTCGCTGAGCCCCTGGCCTCATGTGTGTGTAGAGAGGTCTGTGACTGTTTGACCAGTCTAGAGTGAGATCGCAGCTCTACTCTGAGACTCGTTTATGGGATTATCTCAGTGCTGGCTGAGGAATGCGAGTACTGAACACAGCGACTGCTTCTGAAAAAATAAATTGGTTTTGAGTGTCTTCATTGTTGCACTTCTTATTTCCTCTTCATATCTAATTCAGTGTTGATAACCTGATGAATGAGTGCTTCTGCTTCTGTTTAAAGATTTATGCTCAATGCAGCCAATATGATATTGCATTTGAGCCGGTCGGGGTAACGAGGAAACCCTCTCACCTCGTCGTAGAACTCCGGGCTCTGGTTGTGGTGCAGGACGGCTGCGTAGGCGCTGCTGGTGAAGAGTGAGTCTCCCGGCTTGCCGTAGATGCACTGGAAGGCAAGTGAGCACAAATCAGTCATCAAACTGTGGCCCTTTGAAGTGCTCACAAATCTGTGATTACTGACAATATTTGGAGAAAAGACGGGGTGAGTGTGCGAGCCCCTCGTTGTATGAACCTTTGAAGCGCCGACGGATTAAACAAAGAGCTGAGGAACCAGAGGAGGGAACCTGACATTATCAAAAGTATGGCCTTTGACTAGACAAGAGAAACTATACACATGTTCAGGCCTTCCAAAGCACTGTTTACCTTATTGTAATGAAGCGACAGTGCCCTGCCTCCACTGCTGGAGGATGATGACAGAAAACCAACCAACAGAACAATTACAGCACTTTGACTCCACATGTGATGACATAAATATTCATTTTTCTTTCCAAATGGCAACTAGAGCCATTAACAGATGGAAAATGTGGGATTTTTGTTTTTGTATTTTATGAATCCACCCACAAACTCTAGGAGAGACATTGCACAATCAAAGCTCTGTCTTGTATCAGAGCAGCAGCCCCTGCAGGAGGAAGTTCTGTGAGAAACATAAACATAATCGAGAGTCATGCTTGAGCGGGTTAGGATATTTCTAACGATGGGCGACAGAAGGGGAGAAAAAAAACTCCAGACCTGTTCTGATGGCTGGTTCTAATACCGTAATTAGGATGCTAACAGTTGTAGTCATCTCTAATGAACAATAACGAGCAGTGCTGGCCAGAGGAAGGACAGAGTTCTGGAGCAAACAGATTCAAATTGAGACTGATTGGAGCGGGGAGGATGAGAGAGAGAGAGAGAGAGAGAGAGAGAGAGAGAGAGAGAGAGAG
>NW_022280041.1:10767542-10790781 GCF_004355925.1 Anarrhichthys ocellatus | reverse complement strand
GAGAGAGAGAGAGAGAGAGAGAGAGAGAGAGAGAGAGAGAGAGAGGACAAGGTTCAAATTGTCAGGTCGGGCGGGGGAAGGAGGTGGAGGTGAAGGTGGAGGAGGGAGGGAATGGGGGGGATTACACAGATTTCAGCAAAGATCTGTTGTTGCAGTCACAAGGTGCGGTAGGGCTGCAGGCGGCACGCGGTAGATGAAACACACTCAGGGGCCCAGCAAGCACAGGGGGCTGATGGGAATCAGGATGAGGGTCCAGGCGTGAGTGGGGGAGCTGCCTCGGATCTTATCCGTCACAGAGGCTGTCCTGTTCAAACATGTACCGTACCAAACAGGACGTTTTCTAACCGGCTGCACTGAGCTTCAGGTAGAATCAAACCTGAGATCATAACGACTATTTATGACAGTTTAGATGCAGCTGATGTTCAATGTATTGAAAAATTCACAGCCTCTGGGAAACCCCATCTTCTTGAACTTCCACGTTCCTGCTCCCCAAAGCTCCAAAAGAATGTCCTCACAGTCAGATGTAAAAACCCAGAGCGTCTGATTAAAATCTGCTGAGAGGTGTGCCGCTGGCTCCCACTCATTATGCGGCCTCGCTGCACTTCAGCCATTGTTCGAGACCAGACTGTGCAGTATCTGAGGTATGACACGCATGACTGGATGCTTATCTGCCCGTCTGGGCTGACTCGATCACGGGCATCAAGTGCAAATGCTTTGGCGGTAGCAGTCAAAAATAATTTTGTGGAAAGCGGAAAGAGTTTCCACCCACAAATATTTGACATGTGTGGCCAGAGAGCCAGAGCGAGGAAGAGGAGGGAGGAAAAGAGTGACCATACATTATCTTCTCCTGCCAGCTATAATAACCAGCTTCTGTAAGCATTTCCTCTCTCCTTTTCTGGCCTCTCAGCTGCACTCCGACTTCCACTTTGTGAAAAGCAATGAAACGAATCGTGTTTGAGGCCGCTGCCATCGATCAAATCTCACGTAGGACATTCTGAAAGTTCTCATGACCTTTGCTTCAGGCTCCTGGGAGTCCGTTGGAAATAAATTGCGTGCTTGTGTTCATCCTCCCCAACCATCCATCTACTCATCTATCTTCTGCATGATCGTCCTTTGTTCAGTCTAAACTTTATCTGGACTGTATTTTCTGCGATTATATGTTCTTCTATTTGTGCATGTATATCGTCCTGAGGATGCTTTTTGACAGAAATATCAAAAACCTATAGAATACACTCCTCCCTCTTCCTGGCAGTCTGTAGTGTGTCATGTCACGTAATGGTCCATCTGATTCCTGCATACAGGCAGATACTAAAGCTCTGTAAACCTGTGGTGAGGACATTTAAGCAGTGGACCAGTGAAGCCATGGAGGATCTTCAAGCGTGCTTAGACTGTACAGACTGGGATGTTTTCAGGACTGCTACCAACAGTCTGGATGAGCACACAGAGGATGTGACGTCATACATCAGCTTCTGTGAAGACAGCTGTGTTCCAACAAGCACCAGGGTGAGTTATAATAACGACGAACCCTGGTTCACAGCAGAACTCAGACAGCTAAGACTCCACAAGGATCAGGCATTTATGAGTGGGGACAAGGACATGTATAAAGAGGCAAAATACAGGTTCCCTGTATCTAAGATGAGGTATTATCATTCTTTAAGAAAAATAATTATATCAGAAGTTACAATAAAAAAGTTGTAACATTTCCAGAATAAAGTCTTAACTTGTAATATTTTGGGAATAATGTCAAGTGTGAGTATCGCTACATATTACACTATATACATACAGTTCATACAACTCACCTTTAAAGGGGGTGTACCTTCTCCATCTGAATCTCTGAACTGGATGCAGACTGCAATGTTTCTCGCCTGGTGTGGAAACATGACGTCAGTCAGTCAATGCACACAGCAGAGCAGAGAATCAGTGAGAGTGAGCGTGAGGCAGCAATAGCACAGAACACAATCGTTGCTGAGAGATTTTCATCATTCATATGAACTTTTGACCCAGCTTCGTTCGGAGCCACACACCTTGGTGAAGGTCTTCTGGTTGTCGTATTTGAGCTGCAGGGGGCAGACGTACAGCTGGTTCTTGTAGGTGGTGAAGGGGTAGTTGTACTTGGCCTCGTCGGGGAGAAACTCCTCCACCTCCACCGACACCCGTTCACAGCCGTCCTCGAAGGGCTTGACGGGAACGTAAGAGGAAGTCACCGTATCTGGAGGAGAGAACGCAGGAGTCAGGGTACCGGACCTCCAACGCTGTGTTCACGTTTCCAGAGCCAACACCGAACTCATCGCCATTTCGTATATATGTGAGTGAAGTACACTGCAAATACCCAAACTGCTTGTCAGTGCAAACACACATACTGATATTGATTACAGATGAGACCTTGTAAATCAAACGTACATAGTTTTAGGCTGCATATTAATATTAATTATCTTAACCAAACCTCGTGGCCTCTTTTTTTTTTAAAAGATGCTCCGATGTCCTTCAATAGCTGCCATACAATTATAAATTAATATTGTTTTCCACTTTCACAGAGTTTAATCCTTTAACCAACTTCAGTCCTGATCATAACTACCAAATATTCATTCACTTTCAGAATTTTAACTCTAAATGCCAGCTGTTTTATTTATTGACACTAGTAAAACACATAAATTAAATTATTTTGTGTTTACTAAATGCTAGTTTTTATCTTATATTTATCTTAAACGACAAAAATGCCCCCTTCCTAAAACTGCTATAAAAATAGGAACAAATTCGATTTAGATGAATTTGTAGTTTTTGTGCTGGAAACCAGAAAAATAGAATGTATGTAGAGCAAACAAGAGAAGGGACTCAATCTGGTGGAAACGCCCGTTAATCAAAAGTAGTCGTTTAAATGTGTTTCAATGGGGACATTTTTGTCTTTAAGGGTCTATTGTACATTGTTCAGTGATGTGTGTTTTAAGACTCAACAAATGTTAGAATAAGGGGCGCGTTTACAAGCGACAACATACTTGAGAAGTCAGGTGGGACACACTCAATGGTGACATTCAGCTGTCCTGGGATGGTCTGAAGCTTGCTCTTCTCAGGTCTGACGAGGAAAAAGAGATTCAAAACAACAACAAGACACAGTTAAGTCTGAATAAAGCACTTTCTACATTTAAAAAGTGTTATTTATTTACGGGGTGACCTCAAAAGTTTGTGTTGTAATGCAGAGCAATGCTATTTGACATGCATAAATGTGCAAGCGGATGAGTGTTTTGAGCCACAGTACCTAAGCACGGGCTAAAATAGCAGAAGCGTGCTAATGACTCACTTCCTGATGTCGGCCAGCAGCTTGATGATGTCGTCAGTGGAGACTTTGCTGCTGTCCTGGCGGTAGAGAGGAGAAAACTTACCGTCCATGTCCAGGCTGCCCTGGGCGTCTTTGAACACTTGCCTGAGGACACATTACACAGCGCGTGTACATAACAGAGGAATGGACTTTAACCCCAATGAACCATCTCATCATAATGCTATCTTTCATGCATTTGTATGAGGCTGTTCCGAAGATGACTCCAGTAATATTTTGACTCGTGGGTTCTTCCTGTCTTACTTGGCAGCCCAGGCAAACGGCATCCTGTACTGGCCCAAGCGTTGGCATGTCTGCTTGGCAGCTTTGAGCACCTTCTGAGCCGTCTGCGGAGACACGGTGACAAGACAAACAGAGGACGCAAAATCAAAACGGAGCAGAAAACACAAAGACCAGCGCTGCTTTCATTGTGTGTATGTCTTTAAATGAGGTGAAAAGCTTGGGGGGGGCAGTGGACCTTGTTGATGTCGGAGGTCTTGATGTACGGCTCGGCACAGTGCGTGATGCCGTTCTGTAACACCTTCTCCACGCGGGCCACCAGGAAGATGTCTGCATGGGGGTTGGTCACTGAAAAGATCCCCTGGAGGAGAGAGAGAGGGAGAAATGGAGCGAGGGAGCTGATTATAGGAGGGACTCCATGACATAGTGCACGACAACATCTGTGGTTGTATCAGCAGACTGGCAATCATCAGCAGCAATTCAAACTCAAAATGCCTTTTCAGTCGTAAATCCATCCACTGCTTCTCTACAAGTGCAGGGGAAGTGGCTGCTGGTTCTACAGGAAAACCACACAGGCGCTCACATCTATTTGTGGTCTGGTGAGATGGGGCCGTCTTTTAAGCTTGTAGTGTCAGTTCACACAAACAATGTGGAGGGGACAGAGATTACATTCGGACAAACCATGCTGCTCATATTAATACATGAGCTCATAAAAATCATAAAAGTTTCAGCGTAAACCTGAGCGAGTCTACCGAGGGAGCGGTGGCACCGTCTCAGCGGCTAATGCGGCTTTAAATCAAAATAGATGCAGACATCACAACCTGCACATCAATAATACACATCTTCGAGTGAGAGCAGCACAGACACACTTCCTGGTTGCACTCCAAGCCATAACCCTGTCCCTCCGCCCTCAATCACTGGTCTTCAGCGTTTTAACACAACCACGCAGCTGCTTTGAGTTGCAATCTTGCACATTTGTTGCCGCACAACGTCTGTAGAAAACAAGGCTCCTTAATTCAACATCATACTTCCTAGAATAGCTCACGAACAACAACCGCCGGTTTGTAGTTTGGAGAACCCCCCCCCCCAAAACATTCGCACTTAGACAAATGCATTGGATTTGTGAATTATGTCATGAACTGGAACAGAAGCTGTGGGCTCCCGAGAGCTGCTGGTGAGGAGGAGCACTGTGGGAGCGGGAGGCTCCGTCCTTGGACCACACCCAATGCACCTAAATTAAACTGTGGTCTGCACACTGATCACAGAGGCGGAGGCCGCTCTGTTTGTATGCATGTGTTTCTATGCAAGTGTTCTGCCGGTGTGGCACTTTCACAGATGGCGGTTGGCATAATGTAGCATTACGTCCATGAATGAGACTTGGGGCGGCTCTTTGACTTTGTGTCGGCAGCTTTCCAACTGCTGCAGTCTCTGTTACAAACACAGCAGAGGTTTAGGAAGATAAGGAAGACTAAGGGGGAGATAAAGGTTCCCAGTTACCTTCTTAGATTTGTCTCTTTTATTTAGTATATACACATATATTTTATACTTTTTTTTTCTCTTTTTAATTTGCTTATTCTTCATACAATCCGATATCTTTTATATCATCTGTTTTATGTCGGTAAATGTAGATGAATATAATTCTTTCATATAATGAGCAGTGACAATATACTGTATGCATTATCTTCTTCGGCTCAATAAAATATCTGAAATAAGAAAACAGCAAAAAATATACTGCTTCTGCCTCAAATACTTGTTTGACTCTCTCTTATTCATCTCCTCACAGCCCAGTAATGACACATATCACCGTAATAGAAAGTGAATATCTGAGTATGTTTTATAACTGCTGATAATTTACAACAGGCACAAGTCTTGCTGAGTGAGTAAATCATATTAACGGGCCAAGAGGTGAGTAACAGACTGTGTGTGTGTGTGTGTGTGTGTGTGTGTGCGTGTACTTGCACCTTACAGCACCTGCAGGAGTTTGCCTGAGCCAAGAGTAACACTCACTCACGGCCATTATCATTTCCAAAATAAACTCTCCACTAAAAACACAGCGAACACAGAGAAAGTGACGCGACATTAAAAGTTACATCACCGAGCAGCACTTGGCTGATATAAAACTGGTGGACCTAAGGGATCCTGAAATCACTCGCAAGTGTTCCCTGAATGAGCTAAACTGAGGCCCCGTGGATCCTTTTTCAAGTTTTTATAGGCTGGACATGAACCAAGCACCGTCTGGAGACACTCACCATCTGGAAAAACTACAACAGTATGAAAAATGAAAGCACAGCACGGGAAAGATCAGACAATATGAAAAACCCTCATCGTGTATTTGGATAAAGAGCTCCATTATCATGATGTCAGGAGGAAGAGGAGGACAGGGAATCCGTCAAACGGTCACAAATCCCTTGTCCCACCCAGACCAGCTGCAGTCAGCATGAGAACGCTGAGCCCCATTACTGAAACTCAGCAGTGTGTCACCTCGCTGAGCTGTGTGACGACATTTTCAAAGCAAGGCAGGACTGAGGACGGCCTTCAAACGCAACCTGACCTGGCTTAGAAAATGTAGGGTATGACTAATGTTCCACTGGTGATAATTCACTTTGTAAATCCTAAGTTCTGTTTCAGAGGCGGTACTGAAAGTTCTTCTGAGGACACACCACACAGAGGGGTTTCCTGTAAATACAACCCTCTGAACCACAGCACATAGAGGTTCTCGCTGGTGTTTCAAGTTGTCAGTTTATTGGTGTTTAGGATGGAAAAGAGGTAATAAAAGGGCATTCTTGCTCGGTGATGTTGATTAACTCACTGTTTCTGAAGCAACTTTAAGAGAGGTTTGTCACAAGAAGAACACAATCTGAACAAACGGCAAGAAACAACACTAAGATTAAGAGTTACAAAGACAAAGTCGTTAACATCTGACTCCCAGCAGCTCGACCTAAACAACACAGAGGGAGAGCGAACCACAGTCTGAACGAACGCTCATTTTCAGCCAGTTCTTCATGTGTAATTGCTTTGAACGTGAGAGAAAAGAGATTTAGGAATCAGTAAAACACAAAACACAAAACCTCTAATATGACAGGACGACAGTCTAATAAGCAAGCTACATCAGCAGAGTCAAGGTGGCTTTAGTTTGTAATTGTACAAACCAATCCCAGAGATAAAACACAGCAAACCTCTCTGTATTATTTAGACTAAAGAAAACTTAAAGGAGCTTGCCTTCAAGTAATAATCCTGAAGATTTTAATTTAAATAAATGTCACTATCTGTCGCCAATGAGGTAACAACTGTGAAGGAGTCTGTGGCAAAATTATGAACTGGGTGTCTGTGGCGACACAGCTTGGCTCTCTGGCGATCCAAAAACACACCTGCAATTACCGCTTATCGCTGTGAGCGCTGCTAAAGAGAACGAAACTGAGATCTTTCATGTTGTAACTTCAAAAATTTGTAATTGCAAATTTACCATCATCTTTTACATCACTTTTATAATCTTGTTTTGATGAATTCTTTACCCATCAAATCAGCTACCAGTTGACTGACTCTTTTTTCTCCTATTTCCTACAGTCATATTTTGCTAGATATAAAACACTGATAAACAATCTCACTTTTTTTTTTTATTAGTATCATGAATATAAAAATGAATTTAAGCCAATTAGGTTTTTTTTTGGTTTTTTTCAGAAGACACTAATGGACTAAAAGGATGGCACATTGTGTTATTCACACCTTGATCTGTGTGATCAAGGTGTGATTGAATGACACAACGATGAATCAGCTTTCACACTCTCCTCTGATTGGCTGCTCACTATCAGTGAGTCATTTCCTCAATCACACAGCTCTGTAATCACAGCCTAGTTTCTACCTGTGTGGGGAAGCGCAGCAGAGCCTCCGACACCCTCTGGAGAACGGGCAGGCCGTTCCCTCTGGCGGAGTCTCCGTTCACCATGACTCCACCTCCCCCGCCTCCCTCCCTGACTCCTCCTCCTCCGCCCTCTGAGTCGGATGAAGGGGACAGCTGGCCCGAGGCGTCGGTCAGCATCTCCCTGACGCAGGGCGGGTTGAGGTCGACGTGGAAGTCGGCCGAGATCTTACAGCTCTTGGAGACGTCAAAGAGGGCGAGGCTGATGAAGAACGGTTCCACCTGGGGTCCAGCACAGAGACGGTTAAAGGATGTTAAGCGATAATATCCCTGGACTCATTTACTGTACATCACATTTCACGCTAACTTTATCCAGCACCTAACATTTGGATGCATTAACTTGCTTCAGTAGGGGTTTTATTACATGCACAAATGTTTATGGAATATGTGACAGAGAATTGAGCCAAACTATGTGAGGATTAATATCATATAATCATCGCCTTTCTGTATATCAGCCTCTTAAAACAAATATTAGCTCATCCCTAGTTTGGAAGCAAACGTTGGCTCCACAGTGGTGCCACACACACACTTTTGAATGACGGATGGTTCCTGCATGTTGGATGAGCCCGACTCCATCCAAGAAACATTAAAGCTATCAGAGGCTGTGGAAGGAACGGAGGGAAGGGAAAGAGAGAGAGCTTCCAAACCACGAATATGAGTCAGTTCTCTTCTCCTACCAGCCTCTCTAATGCACCAGCAAGCAACTCAATGTTTTATGACTGCAGCAACCCCCTCTGACAAAGCTGGTGCTCACACACGCTCTAAACTGCTGTCTCATGCCGCCGGGAGCTCTTTTCGGAAATCACATTGAAGACGTTTCCGCCACTCAGACTGACTTCTTGCAGACGTTCTTGTTTATTTGGAGCAAGAAAATGTAAAGCTCAGGTGATTCTAGCTTCAAAGAACAAAAAGGGGAAACAATGCAGCAACCTCAGTGTGTGGAATTGTTTGATGCAAACTGATTTGATCATAAACTAAATGTATTGCAACAAAGCACTACCGCTGCTTCCAGACAGGCCAACATGAATTATGAAGGTGAGCTTTCTGGGGCAGCAAAGGACGATTGTGTGTTGGGATTAGTAATGCTTAAGTGCATACAGACAAAATCACAAGAAACGTATTTTCAAAAATATTATTATTATTATTTCACTTTTACGGTCTTTTAAGTCTCAGCGTGCCTATTTATTTATTTTATTTATCTATATATTCTAATCTTGTTTTAATTTATTTTTTGATCATAAGCTCTTCTGATCATCTATTTGACTATAAAAAGTTATTGGTTAAATGGATAGTTTTGACTTTATTTAATTATAAATATTCTAAATGCCTGTACTCCTGTCTGTCTGTACGGACCTCATACAACCCCACCTCAAAATATTCAAACTAAAATACCCCTTTACAGTTCATCATTGGTAGTAGAACTTGGCAAAACATAGAAAGTAGTAGCGCCAAGTATTAGCAGAATCATATTAGCAGAATATGAAATTAATCTTTCATGTGGGAGTCAGACGGCAACATACATTCGTGAGGACGCCATCTCCCTTCTCACTGACGCAGCCCTGCAGACTGAAGGTCAGGTCGTGGCAGCTGACCACGACGCGGCGGCCAAAGCGCTCCTCAAAGGGCTTCACATCTGGCTCGATGCCTGAGAAGTCCAGCCTCTGGATATCGGACAGGAGGGAAGCATGAAGGCAGGAGATAAATCAGCAAGAAGAGAAAGATTGATCCAGTGGAGAGGACAAAGGAGAGGTAAACATGGTGGAAAGGGGAGGAGAGATCAAATAGTCTGAATCAATAGTGAAATAAATAAATCATAGGATAACCAGGTTATAAAAGCAGCGTCTTGTATACCTGCGTCTCAGGATCCAGAGAGAAAAGCTTTGGTCTGCCATCATTCCTGTTCATCTTATTGAGCTGGTCAGTTTCCCTGGCGTACTGCAGACACACAGAGAGGAAGAATGGAAGTGAGTAAAAACGAAAGACGGTAAATGATTGTATACGGTATTAATGTTTGCTGATGCTTTATACAACACATTGTAAGCTGGCTTGTAGAAATATAAGGGCCATGTTTCTATTTCATATTCGCCAATTGTTATTGTCATCCGTTGGGCCCAATAATGGGCCCTGTACCGCAGACTGTTGTCTCTGCTGGTAAACCAACAGAAAAACAGACACCGAGCGAGACAGAAGACGAGCATCAACAGACCGAGACAAACGGAAAAGATGGGCATCTAATGGAGAAAAAACATATCAAACCCCTCAGGTCACGGTAAGAGCCCTAATCCATCTCCTTCCCCACTTCTCCTCCCCCTTTCTTCCTGTTCTCCCTGTGACCGGCCTGCAGACAAACTCCAGTGATCTTGTGCGTGGAGAGGGAGAAGCTGCGCTGGAGTGGCCCAGAGCAAACAGCAGTGAAACAGCAGCACAGAGCACAGAGGGCTTTGTTGTCCGAGTGTAGATCTGGCTTTATGGACTTATTAAAACAGCACGGTCTCTGTAGAATAAACGCTGCTGTTCACAGGCTTAAAAAACAAACTCAAACAAAAGAAGAAGAAAAAAAGAGTTCAACAAAAGAGCTGCTCTGCTACAGCTCTTCCATCATGCAGACATTTATGAGCAAGAGATTATGAATGTGGTCTGGTACCAAAGCTCAGACTCATTTTAGAGATGAGCTTTTCTTTTTCTTTTTTTTTTTTTTTACAAATAAAACATAATTACATGAACAAAATGCCCACAGGGATGTAGACAACAATAAATGTAGGACTGTATCGTGACATTTTTTTTTTTTTACTTTCAAAGCTTCTATTAAGATTTTTGAATAAAGCTTTGAATGTCTGTCATCCTTTATGACGTCATCACATTTTATGACTGTGCCTCCCTTTGTGCACCAAGCAGGAGAGCCAACACATACAGATTAAAGCAGAATATTTCATTAGGTATTAACATTTTGCGATTTCTGAAAATGATTACATCTATCTTTTTTCTCTATTTTTGTTTTTATACAAATATTGACTTCTGGAGTTACTGCTAATTGTTGCACCCTACGCACTGTGCAGAGCCGGGTTTAAAGACACATGCAGAAAACAAGAAAAGAAAAGACGAACCTAAAAAGAGCTGCGCAGCATACGAATGTTGATTTAGAATTCGAATGTCAATGTTATGAGTGAAGCTTCGAAGCTTCAAACTATTCGGTAGACCCCTAAAAAGATGATATACTTGAGATGTAATAACGTTACATGTTTCTGTATATCTATATCTCACTAACTCAGCGAATCTGTCTGTATTTACTCATAACCATCCATCCTTTACTCATACCTTCATAAGTTCAGGTTGTAAGCTCCTCCCCAGGCTCTCCAGCAGGCTCTCACCTTTACCTTGGCTGGTAGTGTCGTCATCTGATCGAACGGGACAGTGAGCACACATGAGTAAAGGTCATCAGAATGCACAGAGACCCAGTCTGACAACAAATAGCACTATGCTCACACATTGCTTCCCTAATGATTGATGAGCAAAACAACTTCCCCTTGTGGGATTAATAAAGTATCTATCTATCTAATGGCTTCCTATGTGGCTGTCTGCAAGGTGTGTTTCCCAGACGGACGAACTACTATCTTACAGTCTACTGGCCGAATTAAAACGAGGCTGTTCGCTATTCTGCTGACTCCCAGGTGACACATGATGGACTGAGTGAACCCAGAGCGCCCCTCCATCTTTCTCCGTCCTTCATCAGCATCTCTGACCAAGCTAGGCCTATTAACTTTCACCAGAACATTCTGCAGAGAGAGTATATTATTATATAAGGGAAAAAGGGCCCGTGGATGCTGGCATAAAGCTGCATAAAGCTGCTGGTATTCTTCCACAGCTCAGCCCCCTGAAGAAACACACACTTGAGAGAATTTGGGAGAGAAACTAAAGAGTGAAAAGAACAAAGGTAACAGCTGAAGGTGTTGATATACTCGTACCTGCACGGCTGACTATATTCTAGAAGAATTTACTGCTGATGTGGAAGCTTCTATCTCTCTACTGGTAGCAGCTATATGTGTATTAGTAAGCATAGTTCTTGCCTCTGTATCATTGTAATCTGGAAGCCATTAAAATGTCATAACACAGGGATCAGACTTCTTACTTTGAGGGGAGTTTAGGATTCCCTCCACTGCCAGGGAGATGGATTACTTTAACCCTGGCTACCACTAAACCAGGCTCAGAGGTTATGCACAAACATGCTATTATTATTATTATCATAGCTAACTGGACCATGACAATACAGCAACCTTTCAATAAGACTGTAAATAATAGGTTGGCTGAAAGATGATCTGGACAGATATATGTAGACTATGTTGGTACGGTATAACTCACCCAGGGAACAGTCCAGCGTCTCTGCACCATTCCTCCTGTCCTGGCTGGCCTCGGTGGTGCTCTGCAGAGCCTGTCTCAGCGTGATCACCCACTCCTCCATCTCTGCTTCGCTGTCCGCAGCCAGGAAGTGGCTGTAGCGGTCCTGCATCTTCAGCTCGAAGCCATTGCGCCGCATCTTAGGGCTCTGACGGGGGGGAAGAGTCATTGTATTTTATATACTTTGTTTTTTTTTGTTTCACTTTCTTTCTCAAACACTTACAATGGAATAAAGAACAGGCTATATTCTGGTAATAGGAGGAGTGCTATAGTTTGGGGAAACGCAACATTTCCCCTGAAGGTTAAAATCAGCCGACCGAAAACACAGCATATTCCACAAGCTTCACCAGCCGGAATGAGTCTCCTCACTCTTCCCATTGATGAACTTCTGAATGTGCTCATCAAGCTGAAAGCTTCCTGGCAGCCTCTCCGCTCAGCGCAGACCTGAATGAGGTACCAGCCGGTGCCATGAGCCAACAGCAGCAGCCCCTCATAATCTGCTAGAACGGGACTCTTCTGAGCAAGTCACTGGAATGCTGTAAATCCATCTAATTGAAGCGACTAAAAGCCCCATGACAGGGAAACACACTGACTTTCACGAGGACGAGAGCTCGTGCCAAAAACTGAAAACTCACAGCAGGCACAGAGGGAGATAGACCAAAAGGAGTTCAAATAAACGAGCAGCATGGCACCATGAAAGCTTAAAGGGATAGTTCGGATTTTTTGAAGTGGGGTTGAAGAGGGTTGTTGGCAAGTTGGAGAAACAGTCAGGAGTACCAGCACGGGAGCAAAGCGATGTTCTTATTCTAAAAATAATTATTATTCTAAACATAACATACACATATAGTTTATACCTTTTACGGGGGATACCACAGCAGTACATTACTTTGCTCTCGTACTCCTGACTATGAATAAGTACCTCATACAATCCCACTTCAAAAAAATCCAAACTATCCCATTAAGAGTTTGTCAAACTAAAAAAAAAGGGTTGTTGCTTCAGCTTTTGCCTTAATCTCAACTGTGCATTTGTTTTTTTTACCTGAACAACGTCTATACAGGAGTCCAGGTAGATGGATCCTTTGGTCTCCTTGCAGTTCTTCTCATCCTTGTAGGAGTTGAGGATGTAGGAGCCGTCAGGGAGCTGAGACAAGTAGAAGAATCTCCTTTTGAACACCTGCAATTCACAGCAGTAGAGAGCAAGTCAGAGGGTTAGGATTCTGAACAGCTTGGAACAGAGAAATGCAGCATTAAATGTGGCTTCTTCTGGTTTTGCCTACATTTAAGTTGCTCTGCTAACATGATTTAAAAACGTTTCTTGATCATAATATATAATACAATATGATGGTATGGATTAATGCAGACGATGACAGAGAAAGTTTTAACAGCGTACAAGCCACAAAGTACAACGAAGAGTTTCCATGTCTCTGTGGTGAACGCTACGTTTCGCTGTCATTCTTTCATTTGTTGCTGTCGTGTTGTATGAATAACAGACGGGACGTCTGGTGGTGACTCACCCTCATGGAGACAGACAGGCTGCTGTTGATGTTGGCTTTCTGAAGCCAGCCCTGCTTCATGATGCCTCCCCTCTGGGAGCACATCGACGATGTGTCCTGACACACACAAACACAGGAAATCAATCTTGACAGACCTTATCATTCAGGTTAATTCAGGTTAATGGTTCCTACATATTAAAGAGATAGTTCAGATTGTTTTAAGTGGGGTTGTGGGAGGTAATTATCTCTAGTCAGTGTATTAGCTGAAGTAGACGGCGGTCTTGGAGAAACAGACAGGAAGACCAGCTCTGGAGCAAAGCAATGTGCTGCTGTGGACGGGAGTTTCTGGTCTACCGCTGCCCCGAACGGTAAGTTTGTTTGTGTTGTAAATAAACCCTTTAAAACCACCAAAGTCACACAATAACACAAACTAACTAAACTGATCGAGGCAGGGGTTGACCAGAGAGAGCATAGATAACGGCTTTAGTTCCCTGTCAGACATGACTGTGAAAATATTCTAAATATAGCGTACACTTAAACTGATATTGATTTCTTTAAGGTGTCTGCCACTGTCTGCAGCAGTACCTTGCTTTGCTCAAGTGCTGGTACTCCTGTCTGTTTCTCCAAACTCCATCTACTGTAGGTAAAACACTTACTATCAATAAGTACCTCATACAAACCCCATTATCCCTTTAAGAATCACAACAGTCACTGTTCTTGTAGACAGTTTACAATCTCTACAGCTTCATTTTGACATTGTTTATAACATTTAGTTCCATATCTGTATAGAAAATGTGTACCTGGTAGTGAGAGATGCTCACTAACCACAGCTTCAGTATCATAACATATTTCCGTCTGTGAAAAACGCCATAAATTCTAATCACACGCTCTATAGCCAAATTAATTCATCAGGAGAATTTCTTTGGTTTCCAATAAAGGGTCCATCATAACTCAGCCTCAGTCCCGTCTCTGCAGCCTTTCCCTCTCATAACTACCATGGGACTGTTCATCAGCACCCGAGACCCCACAAACATCCATCACAAGGGAATGGTCTCGCTCATATACAAATGTATGAGCCTAATCACACTGAAGTGGCATTTTGTCCTCCAGCCGAGCGCCACGTCTCCGTCTTTCTCCTCAGCCTTGTCCTGTAATCTAATTGGCTGGCTGCTCTCCTCCCACAGCTTGCTCAAGTCCATACTTCCATCAAACCACCATACAAACACGCCACACCCTGCCTCATACCAACAACGGTGCTGTACTTAGCGTTGTCACCTAATGCCTAATGTCCCTGACTGCATTAATATTGATGTATTGCTGTGGCCCGGGGATGGATATAAAAGGTTATAAAAGGACACGGAGAAGCAAACATTTCTACAAGATAAAATATAATAAAATTGCATTATTTGCCTAATCATAAGTGTATGTGTGTTTGCTCTTTTTATTCTTAAATGGTCTTGCTACTAGCCTGTCTAGACATCACAGCCAGAAATGAAAATGCAGAGATACTGTAAGAGTAGAGTGGCCTCTAATAGAGCCATCTCCTCCCTGCTCTCCCCGTCCTGGCTGGCAGCAGCATTTATATTCCTTCAATTAAACCCGCTCTCTGTCTAAGTATATCCGCATCCGGCCCGGGGTTGGGAGGGTGGAATCGATGAGGGCTATTTATAGGACATATAAAGCTACTGGTTTCATTGCCCAGCACTCAGTCTGAGAGGTCACACTGCTGGGTGGACTGAAGGACGGACGGACGGACGGACCATAAGTCACAGGCGACAAGGTGACACGGCACAATCACCGGTTCAAAGCATGTCCGCGCTGCCAATGGCTGCTCATATTTTCAGGATATGCAGCCAAATTGATGTCACATCTCCGTGATTCAAAAAGATTAAAAGGATATCATTGTTTTTTCCAAGCAGGGTTTACAGCACATCGCTGGAAGCTGTGCATGTATGCGATCTGTCCATTCTGACTCAATAGCAGACTAATGATCAATGTCTGCGATCTAACGGCGCTACTCACCTCGTCTTTGGTGTCTTCGTCGATCTCGAACACGTGGGCTGGCAGCTTGTCCGTCTTCAGGCCTTTGCTTTAGAAAGAACAGTGAGTGAGGGTCAGCAGTCTGCAATAAATCAGCCCCCCCTACCTACTGTGGTGCAGTCTGCCATCGCGCTACGTCTGTCCTCTTTGTAAAGCATGCAACAAATCTCTGCTCTGCTATGTATGTCCTGTGTTGGGCAGTAAATCTGGTTTCACCTCGTCTGTTATTGTATTATCGGGGTTTTATTCCTGGAATTTTGATTGCATTTGTAAAGTGTTGCTACGCACATGTCTCTTTCACCTCAATGTATGGTTCAAGTGCAGGTTGCAGTGATAAGAAATAATTTCCTTAGGAAGCTTTATCACCATTTAAATATGACTTCAGAACATCTGGGCTGCACCTGTTGTGTTGTGGAGGAAAACTCTGTCTGAACTCTGTGCAGTTATTTCAGTTTGTATGCAGTGTTTCATCAGAGCTGCATTAATACGCAGACACGGCGATTTGTTGCATGTTGTCATCCGGCAGACCCACATGAGCGAGCGGAGTAAATCTCTTGTACATGTTACAGAATTGGCAGCAAAAAAACCTCTGTTTGTTTTGCCCTCAACGTCCCCCATGTCTTACTTACCTCGGCAACATGCGGAAGTCACCGGAGTAAGCCTCATACTTGTAGTTGATTACGTGCCAGTCGGTGTTATACATCTTGATGCACTGCCAAACACATGAACACAGAGAGCTGGATTAGAGGCAGCAGATCCTCTCAAATATAACAAGCACGCAACAGCAGCAGAGTGACCTAACCAGCTCCATACCATTCATCTATTCTTTAATCATATCTATTCATTATTTATTAATAAGTCTGCAAAGTAGCAGGAGAACTGACTTCTGCTTGCTACTGCTCAAGATGGTTTTCATTGTGCACATTACTTCTTGTTCAGTGTGGAACTGCACGCAGAAATTCTCAATTAAGTCCGCTGAAAGGATCTTTGTTCGGTGGATGCCGAGTCTGTTTTCACCATCCCTACGACAGTTGTTTCCATGCTGTATCACAGTCATGAGAGCTGGCAGAGCAGCAGAGTTTATCCACACGTCAGGCCAGAGGAGTCTGTTTCTCATCGCCGGTACAATCTATCATCCGTACAGAGTGTGTTTACTACTGGCCTGTGCATTCTGCCTTTCTTTATGAGCTTGGAGTGACCACTTTAGGCGGAATGTCATAAAGGCCTGTGTGAAGTAATTTTATGTCTGCTTTTTATTGAGCAGATTGTAATTATTAAGAGGAATAAAAGTCATATTACTGAGACGATTTAATGTCACCTATGGACCCCGCCATTTTTCTCACTCCAAAAGCTCCTTTAGAAACTGTTACAAATGTGTGGTTTGAGAACGCGTGTGGCCGGGTCACCACATGGGACTGCTGTGGGACTGCTGGGTAGTCGTACCTCTTTGGCAAACAGACTCCGGGCTTCCCACTCAGCGTTCTGAGGCACCGAGGGAACGACGGTCCTCCTCTGCCGCGAGACCTGGGACTCCTGCGTGCACACAGGCAAAAAACAAACAACGTTACAGTGACTGTTCTTTTTTTAATCTTCCCATCAAACATTAAGACAACAGGGAGCCACAAACAACAGGCAAAGAGAAAGTGGATGAGAGGAAGCAGGAGGCGCAAATACGAAGAAAACTAGACGCAGAGCGAGACGTGCCTCTAAACAAAGCCACATGTTTCAATTGACAGCAGTAAGTACAGAGCAGAGGTACCGGGCTGCATCGTGTTTGACCCGTAAATAATTGAGCCGGGTGTGTTGGGGATGAACAGTGATTGATGATGGGAAACCTTTCTTTAAAAAGGGATATTTTACAGCTCTTTGTTCGCGTTTGGCTCAGACAGTTTTACAAGAAAGGTAAAAAAAAAAAAGCTGCCGATTTGGCTGAATATGAGGGTTATGAGTTCATCCCGGGGAGGAAGAGGACGCAGCAGGAAATGAGCGGGGAGGAGAGGACTCACCGAGACATCGTCCACGGGGCAGAGCAGCAGGTCTCGGTGGGGGTCACTGTGGATCTGGGCCTTTCTCTGAAACACCACGGCTTCATAGTCCAGCGGTTCAATAATCTTTGGCTGCTCCTGAGAGGGGGAAGACGGGACAGAACACAAACACATGTGACTTCAAGTAAACAAAACTATTTATTTTTGGTCTCACGCTCGGCTCACTGTGTCCATTCCTCTGCTGTGGCTCCTGCGAGCTCTACGTGACCGTGTTCCTTGAAAGAAGTTAACAAGGGCTCACCCCCAGAACCTTTCACCGCCCGTGCAAAAGCAGAACCACAAGAAATCAGGTTGAAACAACCACTCAAGTTCAGAGGAGTGTCACGGTAGAAGGGGGGCAGTTGCTCAGAGTTGTGGGTGGATGGGAAAAAAAGGCAAACGATGGAGAAAGGGAGAACAAATAGATGGGCAAAGACAGAAGGGAGCCAGAAATGTGAGACAAAGCAGCAGTGGTATGGACAAATTATGACTTTTGACTTGATAGTTATGAGCTGTTGCATACAGTGCTTGTGCTCGACAATGATATGTAATAATGAAAAAAACAAACACAAGAAATATATCACATGTCAGAGCTAAACATCATAACTTCCTGTTTTGAGTTTCATAGAGAAGTGGATGATATGAAATCAGCCTTTTCTGCATTATGTCTTAAAGGGGCCGACAGGCTAAAACCTAGCATTCTAGGTCAAGATGTGATCACAACCACTTGGAAAGATTCACAATTAATTCCAAGAAAGTTTAAGCTCGAGCCAAGCAGTGACGAGGGTGATGAATAGCTTAGCCGATAAGCCTGGGCTGAGCGACACCGGGCAGAGGAATCGTATGGATGTGATCAGCGTCTGTGCCACAGTGCTGAGCCACAGCCACACAGGCTTGATGTGCAGTTTTTCCAGACATTCTGAATTCCACACCGTCTGACATGTTGTGTATCAGCTCGTTCCAACTCCTCAATGAAGCTATATGATGTTTACACCGAGTCAAATCTTCCAACCCAAGACTCCACATTTCCTGAGAGTTTGGAAAATAAAGCCCTGTGGTTTTGAACACGGTTTGGCTGTACAGTATTAGTTCAGTGAGGTTTAAAAGGGGTTCAAATCTCCTTGAATATCCTGGTATCTAAAGGAAAGAAAGTTCTCCCTTTCAGTGTTTTCTAACCATTAATTTGGCCTGTGAAATAAGCTGGTTACGAGTATGTGTTCTCTGCAGATTTTTCCACCAGACCCCGGCTTTCTCAGTTGTCTGCATGAGTTTTTTCCTTGTTTTGACCACAACTTCCCAACCCTGATCATACTTTCAAAAAGGGAAATTAAGTGTTTGCAGATTCCTCTCTGAATTATGTAGCATCACTTTTTTATAAATATTTTTACATGAACGCCGAACAATGAACGGACAAGCAGCAACCTGAGCTGCAGTGAAACACATAAAAAACTGAGTCTGTTGAAAGCATTATGCATGACTGTACCGGGCCCTGCACCCGAAAGCAGCGGCTCTGCTTCCTGTCATGTGCAACAAGCTGAACCGCAGCGCTATAAGTCAGAGGCAACCGGCAGCGCACAGTGGCTCCACTGCAACGCTGATCATGTTACAGAGAGAGAGAGAGCGAGAGAGCGAGAGTGAGAGTTCTGCTTTCCTAGAAGAGGAAAGACGCTGAAGGATCACAAGCAGGCAGCTGTGAGGCCATCGTCTCCCTGATTGAGAAATAGAGAGAGATGCTAAAACATGAAAGGACATGGCCTAACATTTGGGCGTAACTGCGTGACGCAAGCTATCAACCAGGCCGGAGAACACTTCAAACACCAATCACTGAGTACAAAGCACAACTCCCACCAGTGTTGCCTCCAGGGGACGAAGACTACTATGATGATGATGATGATGATGATTGGAAACCCTTTTACTCCCCCCGTGAGTTCGCTTCATTCATACTGGTCGGTGTTTACATTCCACCACTGTTACAGCACAATCAGCGGGGCCTATCACGCCGTCCCTCGTGCTGCACTGGGTCACTCTGACCGTGTCATGTTCCATCTGATTCCTGCATACAGGCAGATACTAAAGCTCTGTAAACCTGTGGTGAGGACATTTAAGCAGTGGACCAGTGAAGCTATGGAGGATCTTCGGGCGTGCTTGGACTGTACAGACTGGGATGTTTTCAGGACTGCTACCAACAGTCTGGATGAGCACACAGAGGATCAGCTTCTGTGAAGACAGCGGTGTTCCAACAAGCACCAGGGTGAGTTATAACAACAAGTTATAACAACGACGAACCCTGGTTCACAGCAGAACTCAGACAGGTAAGGCTGCACAAGGATCAGGCATTGAGGAGTGGGGACAAGGACATGTATAAAGAGGCAAAATACAGGTTTAGTAAGGCGGTGAGAGATGCTAAACGACAAATAACAAAGCCCCCCACTCCATGAATGAGCTGAACAAGTCCTACTGTTGCTTTGAAAGACAATGGGACATATCTACACCCTATATGGCAACAGCGCATTCCTCTAAAATGGTTCCCTTACGTCTTGTTTCTGTCGTTTTCACACTAGAATTTTTAGCAAAAAGACACAGTCTCCCCCTCCCCCCGAATAATCAGATTCACAGACCTTAAGACATTTTCACTTGAGAAGAAAAAGCACATGTGGAACTAATGACATTAACGATGGCTCTGTCCAGGAATCACTGCAACGCAAGGCAGCAATCAAGAGATGTCGTTAGTCACACCTGTGTTTGACGAGTTAAAATGTCACTCCACCTTTTGACCTTTAGTCATGTGCTCAATCTTCCATCTCCTTCTATAAAGTCGTATTTGACTCTCTGCTAGGAAACATGTGAAACCAGGAGGAAAGGAAGGGAGGACCTAGAGAATAGGACTGACTTCATACAGATGTTCAGAATGACAGGAGGAACACATGGACACATTCACACAGGAAGCATGGTCACAGCATGCCGGAGGGAATCCCCACACACACACACGCACACAAAACAACGTTTGTTCTCAGTTAACAAGCCAACCGTTTATTCCATAAAACGAGCAGCCAAAACCTGCTACTCTAAAAAACATCAGAGCACACACATCACACGTGGCCACAAACAAGACACACACACACTCTCACCTCTTTTGCGGAAATCAAAACCATATCACATGATTATTACACTGGTGACCTCTTTGCGTCACACTCCTCAAGATGATCATCATAAGACTACAGACTAATCCCGTGAGAACAAGAGTTTATCTCTCATACTAACTTATCCAACTCTGCTGCTGAGCTTTAGGTTGATGTCACACAATGAGAAGTTACCAGATGTTTCTAGTTAAAACAAAAATAAGTTAATCTGCACTGACATCACTGGAAGTCTCAAGACAAATGTCAAGTCTTACTGACATGAAAATAAGTTCACACGCACGGGGGCGCGCACGCAAACACACACACACACACACACACACGTTGTGTTAGCAGGATCCTCAGTGCCATTCATCTCAAACCACTGCGCCTATAATCCCTCATTATCGCTGTCTGTTCCAAGGCACTATATCAGCCACGAGCACTGCTATTGATTCAAATGGGAGAGGGGGAAAGCAAAAGCCGTAAAAATATATATATATCTTGCACAAATGTCATTAGCAATAGACATAAATTACAAGAACATGCATGCACTGCCTTCTTTTGCATAATGTGGCCATTTGCAGCAGAAATACAGGAGCTCTCTCTCATACACACAAGGACAGGGAAGCCATGCTGCAGCTGTCCTGCTGGCACTGCTCTTCATCCGCCAGCACACAAAAGGAGCCGCACATGACTGGAAAAACACACACACGTGTTCCTGTGCACAATGTCATAGTGTTTTGTAATGCCGGCAATTTAGAAAAGCCGAGCCAATATATGGGAGTCGAATTGGCGGCATTTAACCGCTCCGTAATGACCCGTCTTCTACCCAGAATGTAGCGCTCAGCCAGTGACGCTGATAAAAAACTGTTTCGGTGCAACGTTACCAGAGCTCGAGTCTGACAAACGTGGACATAAAAACTAACATGAACAGTAGCAATGTAGAGACGACTTGAAAATGGACATTTCCCCTCAAGGAGACCGGAGAAGAGGGCAGCTGGCTAACCGGTTAACGTTAGTTACATTACCCGTGTTATAGCTAAAATGACCGCAGCCGGTCCACAAACTGCATTAAAGGCTCTGCTCACCACAAGGTCCACGGAGCTCTTCACAGCCTCCGACACGCTCTGCCGGACTTCCGCGGCCGTCCCGGGTTTGCTTAACCTCTTTGTGAATTTTCGAACCTCAGACATTGCGCCCCGCCGGTTTTAAATCCACCACGTATGTCCCGGTGTGAATACGAGCATGCCGCGGTACCGGACGGAGCGGCAGCACTGCTGTGTGTGACAGCCAGATGTGGGTTGAGTCGGTTGGAGGTGAACCAGCCAGCGGTTCGCGTCGCGAGGCGGAGCTGCTGCTGATGAGAGGAGAGCAGAGAGGGCTGAACAGCGCGAGATGCTTCACTCGTTCCTACTTCCGCTTCTCCTCAGATGGGCAGAAAATAACCAAAGATCGGCAATGTAGACACGGAGAGGGCGGTAACCTGACACTGTTAACCAAAATCATAATGGTAAACACAATTCCTTGTATATCCGCTATATACTGGATGGATAAATACAATAAAATAATATTGTTATAAATATAAACGTATTGGAACCATAGACACGTGTACATTCTGATAGCTGTGAGAACGTTAAAATGAATATAATAGTGACAAAAGAAGGGAACAAATTAAGAAACTTCGCGTCTCAACTTGTGTCATGTGAAGGAAGTCACCTCATTTAAAAGTTTGAACTATAAATATTTATATTCAAATGTTTTAACTGTGCCTCGGGTGCTTCATTCTGTGGGTTTAAGTCTTTGGTTTTTAGAAAGTTGTAGATTGTATAAAGTCAAAGAATAGAAAAGTAATAAGGCCGTCTACTAAGACTTCATCATGTCTAGTAGGAAATATGACATGACCTGTCAAAAATTAAAGTATACTGCCATCTTGTGGATTAAAGCTGCAAACTTCTGCAAAATGGCACTGACCTCAGCATTTATTTCAGCTGTTTTTCCTCAACAAAATTTCTTCAAGGCAGCAGTTTTATTGCTTGTGTTATACTAAAGTTGTTTCCTCATTTCCTCACAGGTTATTTGACAAAGACAGGATAAATGGTTTTGCTAATCTACTATAAGGATAACCTATATGGCATTGTGTTTTATAAAGGACAAAGTAATATCAGCATCATAACACAAACTCAATTTAGGCTTTAAAATGTGTGCCAAGACACATGCAAACAAAATGTATAGGATGAGTGTTGCATGACTCCCATCATATCTGAGAGGAGGCTGCTTACATGTTTGGGCCTGTCTTGTACATTTCTGTCAGTGAGAACAGATATCAGCTCAGAGAATCAAGTTATATGAATATAGGACATTACTCATATTTAGACTCCTGCTGATGCGCTATTTTAGTTTATTCCCAGGTTTATATCACAACATACAGTATATAGGAATGCTCACCAAACTTTTGACTATGCATTGATACCCGAGGTGAGGTGTTCAATGCCAAAACAACCTTTACAATGTAGATTTTATTGCCAAAAGTTGCATTACTGCTGCCAACTAAGATGCCAATTTTAAGGCAATGGCACTATGAATTAGCAGTTTATGTTTGTTTGTGGATATATATATATATATAGATATATATATATATAGGTGAGGTGTTCAATGAGAGAATAACATTTACAATGTAGAGTGTATGGAAAGAGGTTACATTACTG
>NW_022280041.1:10694206-10757542 GCF_004355925.1 Anarrhichthys ocellatus | reverse complement strand
ACACACACACACACACACACACACACACACACACACACACACACACAGAGTGCCTTAAAAGAATAATATTACATGATAGATTTCTGGATACTGAAGTGTAAATGTTTCAAACTGTGACCCGTAGCTCCAATTTGGAGATGCAGTGTGCAAAGTGAATTGCCTAGCGCAGTTTTAATGACCAGAAACATGTTTCCCATCATTCACTTGCAAACAAGTGTATGAAGTGTACCATGCTCTGGTCGGGGGGCACAGTGGCGTGGTGCTTCCTGATACAGTGGTCCTGGATCATCTCCTGCAGCCCTTTGTGGAGGCTCTCGGAGCGCAGCCAGTGTCGCCTCTGGCTCTGCAGCTTCTGCTCAGCCTGGAATAAAGCATCTGTAAGTGCTCACACAAACACAAACGCAAAAGCTAACACACTCAGACCCGAGCACGAGGAAACGGGTTCCATCTCTGTGATTGCAATTCTTACTGGTTACCAGTGGAGATCGGTAAGTCATAGACGACTGTGTGACTAAATAGGAAAACCTTCTTTCTTCGTTTGGTCTAACTTAAGTTTAGTTTGAATTGCATCATGTAATACATCCATCCTGCAAAGCAAGAAGCTTGTATGTTAGTAACTGTGGAAGGTAACGTTGTTGTTTTTTGACCTTTTCCAGCTCTGCTTTCAGTGAGACCGTGAGTCCATTCTGGTCCACATGTTGAGACAGGGTGGCCAGGAGTTTACAGAACTGAGGGTTCTGGGTCAGATCCTCCTCTGTGATGTCACACAGAGGCAAGGAGGCAAGAACTGGGCGGGAGGACAGTAAATACAGCAAACGTGTTATCAATGGCCAAACCAAAGCACTGACAGGACATTCACAACAGAAACGTACAGCAATCCAACTTCAATCAAAGCTACTATAGCTCCTCTCAAACGCAGCATATGCTTTCATATTTAACTGCTTAGAAAATCGTATTACTTTGGTTTTTGGGTATAAATAAGCAATATGTTAGGACGAGGTTATTCCTCTCTTATCTTATTATAAATAAAGTTTCAAGCCACAATATGCATGTATCACATGGAGTTAATAGTCTAAGCAGCAGCTAAGGTTACATTAAGTTCGTAGCTAAACTTGTTTTCTTACCCTGTTGCTGCAGGCTGTCACCCTTCAGTAGCGATGAGACATGTGTGGACTCGGGACCGGCGGACATTCTCAGCTGAACTGTGTTTCTTATTAACCAAGAAACTTATCGTATTTTTTGGATTTCTGAAGACTTTTCTCGCTAGCTGGTAAACGCAACATGAAATGCGTACTTCCTGAATCAAGTTGCGCGCGCTTGAAGGAAGGGTTCCTATTGGTTAAATGAGCCATGTGGTCAATACAACCGAGCTCCGCCCCTTCTGCCTCCTTTCGAGAACTGCATGCCACTCGCGGGAGCGCGCACTGCGAAAGCGAAAATTAAATGTAAATTTTTTTTAAAGAAAAAGTACCGTTTAACAAAAACATAATCTTCGTTGTAATGAGTGATAATAAAATATGTATGTTGTCTGTATTGAATTTAAATTAAAAAAATGATTCCATTCATAGTTTCCCCAAATTATACCAAACCTTGGCATAACATGGCGCAAAATAATAAAGTTTATCATCAGACTGCATCTTCAGAGTAAAGCTTCATGTCAAAATCAGTCAATCAACATGATGTGTTAAGTATTATCTTATCACAGCACTTCAGCAGGAAGGTAAAGATAATTCCCAGGGTGTGTTGTATACCTTTGGTATGTTCAGCTCCCCGGGTCTCAGCTTGGATCTGTATCTAAAACTTCTTGTGGTTCAGTTTGGTGAGTGCTCCAAATCCTTCCACCAGATGGACTAAGAAGACAGCTTTTCCTCTACCAGAGAGGGCGTTGTCTCAGCCATGTGGGGTACTCATGCACAACCATTACAGCAGCCATGCCTCTAACATATTCTTTGAGTTGTGAATTAATTTCATTCATCAACACAATTGTGTTTCTTGAGTTATGCCAGTTCTGGGATCGGGTAGTTGTAATGGTGAAAAGTCACTCTGCTGTTCTCATCCAGATTCCTGAATTCAATCCACTCTGTCTTAATCCAAACATGGATTTTCAGATTTTGTTTTATAGTCAGCCAAATCTGAGTCCTGGTAGATTATTGTGAATCCAAAATATTATAAAACTGAAGAATTTACCCCCAAAAAAGCTTTTCCTAATGATGTAATAGATGTTGAGGGACATCAATAATGTGGGCTGGAATTTGTGATAAATGGGCCCTGGGAAAAGAAACATGTTCCCTAAATCAGGGGTTCTTAACCTTTTTGACCTCGGGGCCCAACTTTTCAAGTACAAAGTGTCCCGGGGCCCATTCAAATATTAACACTATTAGTTAAACTAATTGATCTCACTCTTGGTTTGATTTGTATTCAATAACTATATTGTTACCTGTTCAACTCCACCCCTATTTTGGAGCAAAACTGCCTAAAATGACATACCCAAATTAAAATGGCTGTAGCTTCTGAACCACTGTGACTATATGCATCAAAAGTGTCAGAAAACCTGTAGGTCATACAGAAACAGAGCAGTGGGCCTTTGGAGTCAGTAAAAATTGAAGATTTTTGTCCGCATAAAATAAAAAAGTATAAATAACTGCCTGTGGCTGTATCTGTACAGGTAAATGACAGTATATGGCTGTAACTACACTATCAGTGAACAACTGTCTCAAATTTGAAGATTGGACAAAGTATGACGATTCTACAGTGTTTCTTCCATGAAGAGATCCAGGCGGAGCTCTAAAAGGATATTTGGAGACCCAAATGGACACACGGTAACCAAATGATATTCTGACACACTAAAGGTGTTTCTCCCTTTATATTTTGATATTATATTATTTTCCTTTTATTTTTAGCCTTTGCAAATTGCAAAAACTATACAAATATGGTTGATGATGTGGTATGTCAGCAGTGGACTTATAATGGCTGCGGCTGAATGAACGATCAAGTATGAGAATAGCTCAGTTATGCAAGGTTATACGTTGGTTGACAGCTTATAGAAGAGGAAGATAAGGTTTGTACTTTAAGTACTAGCGTTTTCTGAAGCTACTAGCTCCATGGTAACATCCGCTAGCACATTGTTGGGTCTGTAATGTGTATTTTTCCGTCGAAATGCTGCAAGATCCGACTTGCAGCGGTTATGGCGACTTTGGACAGTGTGTGTTTGGGCTGCTTTTGTGAAAAATCCATAAGAAATGAAAGGAAATCGATGATTTCTTTGCAAAGATGAGGGTTTTGGGCATGCTGGGATACCAAACACGGCCATGTTTTGTGACGTAGATTGCGCAAGCAAGCCGTAGGAACGGAACGGAAGGGGAGGGGATCGAGGACGCCGGCGTCCTCGCGGAGTTGAACAGGCAAAACCCTTGTCAAATAAATGAGATGATACAATGTGATGATCACAAAGACATTTATTTATCATGTGTATGTAAACGTGCATACACAACCAGAAGCCCAACAGGCTTTCCCACGAGCGTTGGATGTTACTCATATATATATATATATATATATATATATATATATTACTCATTAAATGATTTAACACTGATGCCCTCTAGTGGTTAAATCGTGTAAAGTTTCTGACTCATTCAATGATATAACACTGCTGCCCTCTAGTGGTTAAATCGTGTAATGTTTATGACTCATTCAATGATTTAACACTGCTGCCCTCTAGTGGTTAAATCGTGTAATGTTTATGTACCCAGCATGCAGTTCGGCGGTGAAATTTTATAAATGTACAATTATTAGTGTTACAAATTGTTTATGTGTCACAGACTGTTGTGTGCTGTTGTGTTTTTCTCTGTTAAAGAGCATTAGTTGTGGGTTGTTAATTGTTGTGTTATAAAGTTATGACCATGACTAGGGTTCCCTCTCAATACATATAAGACAACTAGCGCTAACCACTGTGCATTAGCAGTAAAGAATACATTTAGCTGCCTGTTGAAAGCAGACAGCAGTTGTTTTACCTAAGCACCGGTATAATGGTGTGTGAATAATTCATATCATACGGGAAATTAAAACCGGTATACTTCCCAGCTCTAGTCTTTATTATAGTTTGGACAATTTTGTACCAATATTTGACGGGCCGGATTAAAAAGCCCAACGGCCGTTGTTTGCCCATGCCTGGGCTAGCGGCTAGCTGAGTGTCTTCTGCTTATTGTAGCTTGTTAAACAACTGACTGACGCATTACCGCCACCAGGTGGTGGGAAGCTATATTATAGCTGAGCGTCTCATGGAGAACAGTAATATCTCTGGTGTCTTCAATTGATAACCTATGCGGCCCTCGCGGCCCACAGGTGCAAAACTGAAAGTTTTTTGCGGCCCTCTAGGTGGCCCCATGGTTAAGAATCACTGCCCTAAATCACACCCTCCAGTCTTTTGGTGTCTCTCATCGTGTTTTGATGCCGTTCAGGATTCTCTATTTCCTCAATATCATTTTAGATCTGATATTTTCTTGTCCTTGGCTCCGGACATCAGCTGCCAACAGCATGGCCAATTGTTGCTGTCGGTGTTGGCATGTAGAAGATTTGAGAGAACTTATTGAATTTCCAGGCAGAGGCAATATTGCTAGCAGAAGTTCACTCTTGTTTTGCTTTGGCACAGGTCATTGAAGTTTTTTTATTCCTCTCTTTTTGTTTTTTACTGAAGAAGATTTGTTACACTTTTGTCTGCCCCTTGCTGCTGTTCAAAGAAAATTAAATCAAAGTCCAGTGGGAAGTCTGGAGCTAACCAAGGGGTAAGTGAGGTAGGGGGAGGAATGGGGCTCACAATTACAATTATCATATAATGACCAAATATTATCAGTACCTGAAAGTTGATTAGAAGAGTTTACATGATTGCCATTTATTGGGTCTCTGGCTGCTGCGTCCAAAGACAATCACCTTCCTGCTTTTGTCAATAATATCTATTCTAAGCCTTTGTTATGCATAATGATACCAGCTGTTTCTATAAGATTGGTTAGATATAAAACAATGAATTGAGCAGGTAATCATCACATTCTGTTACATCCATATTGATTCTGGGGATCCCCAACTGTGAGTATTTCTGTACAGTGTGGCTTTCCCCGATGACCTCTGGCCTCCTCCATGTGCTTCTCTCAGCGGTTTCCTCGCAAAGGTCCTTGCCCATGTCTGGTGTTTTTGGTGCTGCATTCCTGGTGTTATGGAACCCTAACATATCTAACTTTGCCCACACAGTTGTATACCTCCCTGTACTACTTTTGGGTCATGCACATACAGGAAATTTGACTTTCTTTTGTTGCATCTCTCGGAATATACTCATAGAAAATAACAACTAGGACAGGGGCATCAAAGCGGGACAGATACAGATGAAGAATAGACAGGACTGTTATGTACACTGTGAAAACATAGTTGTAAATATAAATATCAAATAAACATATATAAGCATAAAAAACATAACTCAGTGTGGGGTTTTTCCCTTTCCTAGTCTGAAAATGGGTGTTTCCAGCATATAATATGATTCATGCTTGGTTCATTATACGTGTAGTAACTTCGCAGTAATGCTGTTTACACAATGGCTGGCGGTCCTCACTCATCAATGAGTGGGCAAAATTAGATATGTGAGCCAGACAATTTGAATAAAATCATAACTGACACGGAGTAAAACCAATGAATTGTGTTTGGATGCAGCTCTCTAGATTTCATTGGTCACGTTTGTGGACCAGCCCATATTTCCTAAACCAATTAATGGAAGTTAGTGTTGATTGCGAAGGTCTTTGACCAATCATGATCCTGGGTTTCCCAATGGGCGTGTTTTTGTCATGGAGGGGTGGGGTGTTCGAGGTCATTCAGTCCCACTCTGATCCACTCTATCGGCGTGTGTTTGTGGGGACGGGTAGTTGGAGTAGGAGTCGCCGGGCGGCCGTGCATCTCAAACGATTTGTGGGAAAGAAACGCCAATGAAAATTGCACCACAGGCTGAAGAAACGACCCCCACTGACGACTTCTGTGAAATTTTTCAACGTGACGACTGCGCCACACGCACAACCAACAAACGCAACCAGGCTATCAAATGCTAGTCAGCTAGCATCTCTGAAAACTGACGGGATCAAGGTGTTTATAGCTAGCCTCCCAGCTAATTATCCATCAGCTAGCATCCTCCTGCCGTAGCATCATTAGCTTCGTTTTCCTCCTCGCGCACGTCGAGACTTCCCCCATTGCTCGTGGCGGTGCCTTTCAGCTGCCGACCAACAATCCCACTTTCAGACAAAAGCGGACAACGGAGCCTCCTAACTAGCTGCTGCTGGAGACCTCGTCTGCGTTGCATTAGTGTGCCCCATCACACCCATCATCTCCCCAACCCTTCACCTCTGCCCCTCTCCCTCCACCCGAAACACTGGAAATCCACAACCGGCCGGAGCGGCCGGATAGCGGCGAAGGGCCAGCTAAGCTGGGGGTGGTCACGTTACCGGACTCCCCGGGAGTCCTACCGGCCACAGAGAAGCTCAGCTGTGGGGAACTACCGACCAGTATGGACGGGCTGGCCGTGGAAGTTCGCGGCTCGAATGGGGCCTTCTACAAGGTAACCTGGTTACAGTCGTAGTTTATAGTTGTCCCAGTTCAAAGTTTTGTTTCAGAAAGAGCTTCTAGGTTTCGTTTCCCTGAGCCCGGCGCTTGCTTAACGTTAACTATTTGACTGATATTAGCTTAGGTCCAGTTTTGACGAGAAGGGATGGTTTTGCGTTCCATGAACGTTGGCCATTGTGGGGTGGGTAGCTAGCTCCAGCTAGCTGTGAAGCTAGTGCACTTGATATCCCCATGTATGGCCTATATTTGGTTGTTTTTAACAAATGTCAATACGCGCAGAGGCCATAATATAGGAACCAGATTCCTACAGTTTTTACATGGCATGCAGCATTTCTCATAGCATGTTGCTTTGTCTTGACATGTGGTATTCAAGCATTTAAAAATGAAGCGATTTGCTAATCAGACAGCTGTTGTACAGGTATGATGAGATGCTATATCAAAGCTCACAGAGGCTACCACATATCTGTATTGTCCCTTAATAACCCACGGTCCAGCAACACAACGGAATCTTGGGTCTTCTGTGTATTGCTCTGCCAAAGAGGAACTGAAGTTTCTGTTTCAATTCTGCCTCATTTTCAAAATAATTTATAGTTTTATATCTAGACACGACTTCAAGTCTTTATTGCTGCTGTGTCACCGCTTGTTGTCAAACATCACATTAAGGTGGCAAATTGGTGACTGCAAAGTTAATTCTATATGTTCATATTATTAAAAGACATCTTACATCAGTCGTACGGATTTGGGTCTTGGTGAACATTGTAGTTTCTCCTATAATTTGAGATTTCATCGAATATGTAAACTCCATTAATCCTCCCCCTGCTTTCTAGTCTTAACCAATGTGACATATCATATTCTAATGCTCTTAGTTTTAACACATTTATTTCTCCATGTGCTCTTCTCCGCCTTTGGGTGTTCAGATAATCGAGCGGCCACATGGTGGTTTAGAGATGAGCCTATATTTACTCCCCTCATGGGGCTTCACCTGTCGTTCTGTTTTACAGGGTGACAGTTTGGCTCTGGCATGAATGAACTCTCCCACTCCTCTCTACTACCTCCATTATCTCACAGCTCTCATTTTGTGGATGTCAATGAGACGGCCATTTAACTGTTAGCGACATTCTAAATGTCACATTCCAGTAAATAACATGTTGTCTTTGATGGGAGGGAGTGGAGACAAATCTGCGTTGCCTTTTTCCTGTTGTGGTTGACACATGGAGTAAAATGATGTTTGCTGTTTGAATGCTCTTCATTCACCTTAGTGCCGGTTTGAGTCAGTTTTTCCTTTTTAACTATGGATCAGGATCATATTTATGAACCTGTCAGGGCAATGCAGCACCTGTAAGGAAACTGGCACTTTGTCTTGTGTAGCCTAACGTCGGCATCTTTTGCAGCAGCAAGCATGTGACAGGCAAGCTGATAAAAGCCTAAATGAGGATTCAAACAATTTGGTATTCTGTTAAATGCAAGCAATTATTAGTTTCCTTTTCTTGGCTGGGAATCTTGCATCAATAAAGATCTCAGGTTTTGCACATTTATTTACATTTTATTATAAGCAGGGCAATCAAATACGCTTATCTGATCACAATAGCTTTTTTTGTGGGCGAGGAAGGTTGCAAACCTGCCTCCTCTGCTCCTAAAGGCCCCGCTCACCACGTGGACTGCATGTGGCTGCTGGGCTGAGGACGAGGGGACATCATTACGAAGCTCTCTGCCCCCACCTTTCCACCAGTCATGTCCCATTAGAACGAGGGCTTGCCTGCCCTCTGACCTGGTATTATTTGGTGGAAGCAATACTCAACCTGACATAACATGCGGCCGTCTCCTAATGTGACCTCTGGAGGATGAGCCCCTTTTAAGTCAGATCTGTGGTCAATGCTGGGTTCTTCAGAACCGTTCATGTAGATACAGAGGCCTGTTTTGACCGTCTCAGGACAGCAACAGGTTGTGACTGATAATCAGAGTTGTAGTCAAGAGTGGACTGCTTAACACAGGGTGTAAAATCCCAATGTGACTACACACACTTTCCCCCATGATCCAGGCTGAAACCCTAGCCAGCTCTTGCAGTGCAAAGGCAGCACCTTGCCAGCAGGTGAATCCACACCCCCACTCCGACAGCCACACATGCTTTCGAGATACTGCCTGACCGTTCTGTCCCATATACGGTAGTGTCACACCGTGAGACATGCCACACCCACCACTTTCCTTCCGTCTCGTCGTTGCCTGGTGGTGGGTGGGTGGGTGGGGTTGTCGGTCAAAGTTTAGGGCATGCTGTGACAGATTTGTGGATGGCCATGATGGACAATGTTAAAGTGATCTCTCTAGTAGTAGTTGTCTCTGGGCTATCGCATAGTATGTCCATGTAGGCTAGGCTGAGTGAGTGCCCTCATGAACATGCCTCTTGAAAAACTACAGTATTCCCACTTTGAACACAAAGATAAAGCTCATGCATTTTAATATTGTGAGTGTGTGAGAGAAAGTCCCAGGCTGTCTGTGCTGTCAGGAGGAGTCAGTGTTCATCGTCACTTTATCCAGCACAGAATTTACAGCCAGAGAATTGTGTTTGTGATGAAATGTCTCGGCTTCCAAAAAAGCCTCAGATGCTCTTTTTCAGCAACAGTCGCAGTATCGGTCTAAGCATGGCGTACAAGTCAGCTGTCTTAAGTTGTTTACATGTAAAATCAAATGCTCACGGCCCCACCCTTCATCACTGTCTGTCTTGAGAATTCATGGGAATAAAAATCTGTCTCTCTGCTTCTCTCTTAGGGTTACATCAAAGATGTCCACGAAGACTCGCTCACAATTGTTTTTGAAAACAAGTAAGTTTCCTCTTTCTGGTAACGTCTCCTGTACGTCTGCTTTATGGTAAATAGTCCGTACACGGGGAAATGAAGCTTGACCGGTAGTAATGGAGAGTTACGATGACTGCTCCAGGCTTCACCCACACATTCAAAACTGTCCTCTTCAGCACCTGTGCTTGGCATGCAGCTGTCCATACATGTCTCTAACAGTTTTTTTTTATTTTTTTTTTACCTCCTGCTCTGATAGCATGTACTCATAGCCCCACCTACTGTCCCTTTCCACTACCCACCCATCCCCCTGGTCCATCTTTATCTCAGCTTGTAGAGCAGGGTGCCCCTAAAAATAGGGACCCGCGGTATGCAGGGTTGGAGGGGTGGTATGATTCCCTTTCGCCTTTTACTTTCTCTGAGCACACAGAGTTGTTAGAGTAGCATATTGAATATAATGAATAACAATAAGGCTCTTAATGAAAATTAGAGGTTTGTTTTTTTCCGATATCAATACTGACTGAGCCGGTCATTGACTGAACTTTTTTGCACTCTTTTTGATCCATTTTCAAGTTCTTATGTAATGTAAAGTGCATGATACAATGAACATAGTCACTCACTGTCCAGACACAGTGTTTAATAACCCATTTTTATTTTCATTAAGTCTGTTCATGTTCTGCACAGTGAGTGGGTAATACACCATGTCTTTACAATCCCAATATGACATGAGGGTAAAAGGAGCTCGAGCTAGACAGCGTGAACAACGTAACCGTATTACGTTTTGTTACCGCGAGTTGTTGATTAGCTGACGAGTGTTTTTGTTTTGTCTCTGTCGTCTTGCCGTAGCTGGCAGCCAGAGAGACAGTTGCCCTTCAGCGACGTGCGGTTGCCTCCTCCAGCCGAATACCACAAGGAGATTGGTGAAGGAGAGGAGGTGGAGGTAAGACCATCCACCTGAGTTTACACTAACCTCATCACTCAAGGCCTCACCACAAGGATCATTATACAATAATTATAGTATTGACTTTTGACTGACTTTTCCAGAACATCCATATGGCCTCTGAATTATGAAACATCTCAAATGAAACTCTTTAAGTATTGCTCTTACTGTAAAACGTCATCTGGGATGTGACTGATTAAAAGCCGTTTTAAATCTGGATTTATTTGGTGCTTTTGACCACGATTATTTATTATTATATGCATATTGAACATATTGAAGTTATCGTCTGGTGTTAAAGTTGAGGAATATATTACTTGCATTTTGTACAATGAGTCATAAATTGTAACTATAGAAGTTGCGCACTTGAGTCAACACTTTTCCCTCACATATTCTGCATATTCTCCATGTCACACAACAGTAGTTGGTTGCACAATATGTATGCATCCGGTCTGCTGTTTTGAAGTACATTTACTGTGTGGAATAGTTTCATTTATTTTTTGTCTAATTCACTGTGTATCTCCTCACAGGTTTACTCGAGGGCCAACGAACAGGAGCCATGTGGCTGGTGGTTGGCCCGAGTCCGTATGATGAAGGGAGAGGTAAGTAGTTCCATGAACCAAGGAGCATAACTATTTAAAAAAATAAAAAATAGATTTAAAGAAGGGGGTAAGGGATACTAAAAAACTATAACAGTAAACTCTATTCAGAGCCATGTTGTTCTTTGTCTTAATGGTGTTTTCAAATCCCTTTTCCCCCTCTGTATGATGATAATCTTCACAGTGCCTTGAATGCGGTGGAAACACTGCACTGAAGGAATTGGTAGTTCCTGAGTTTTAGTTCCCGGTGCTTAAAAGGTCCCGGAGCTATTTAGTTGAAAATGACGAATATTAATATTGTCAGTGATGAGATCCAACAAGGTTAGCTTCCTCTGGATCTCAATATTTAATATATAGCTATTATCTTTCCCTTTACCATCAGTGTTTTGCTGTATTGACAGTAGCTTTTTATTGAGCTCTGAGTACTGCTGTATTGAGTGAATACAAGCCTGTAGTAGCTGCAGCGTAATGAGCTCAAAGAGCCAGTATGTCCTGATGTGGTCTGACATTGTGCCTTCAAATTGTATTCCCATGCACCCTGTGCTGCTTCTTCTCACCGACTTCTCATGACAAAATGGATTTGCAACCGGCTCGGTCTAACGGCACAGTTGACGTATTTTTTTTTGGATGTTTCTAATAACCGAGAACCGGAACTGGCTCTTGGTCACCACCGGCACGAGCTGCAGGTTGAATAGTGGGTGAGTGGGATATGGCAAAGGACAGCGTTGTAATGCTACTGAGCCACGGGGAGCTGCTGCTGGTGTAGTGCTGTTATTTGGAGCAGTCTGATAAGAGCCTGCAGGAATGTCTAGCATTGACTGATGGCTTTAATTCTGTCCTTTTGAGCACGGAGTGTGCAATGTTCATCTCACTGCCTCACTCTCTCTGGGCTCCCCTTTTTCTTTCTCTGCATCTCACTCCTTAACACAGAAGAAACTGGGAACAGAGTGTAGTGTAGCTTCTTTTAATAGATGAATGAATGTATTTTTGATGTGACATATGATTTCTTAATTTGAGAGCGGACACCAATTCATTTTTAATCTGAGAGCGGACGTCAATGAATCTTTAACTAGACTGCTGAGTCAGAGTTTTTGTATGGATTGAATTCAGCAGTGCTGCTCCGTCTATATCTTGGCATGTGTTGTGTTTTTCAATTCACATTGGTTATCTGGGCTGGCCAACATTCATGTGTCTTGACATTTCTGGCTACATTATTAAAAATGTGTCTCTCTTGTGTGCCGTTTTCAGTTCTATGTGATAGAATACGCCGCATGCGACGCCACATACAACGAGATTGTCACAGCGGAGCGCATCAGGCCCCTCAACCCCAACAGTCCTTCCTCTCGAACCTCCTTCCACAAGGTCCCCATCCCGATCCCAGAAGACCTGAGGGACATGTGAGTGTCGGGTTCACGCCCTGATGATAGATTTATTTGAATAAACGTCAGCATTGCACCGAGCTCAATAACGAGGCTGACTCTCCTGTGGTTTATGTTCTTATCGACAGCTGTGAAAATGACAACATTCACAAAGAATTCAGGAAAGCAATCGGAGCCAACTGCATCTTCTACAGTGCCCAAACACACGAACTCATTGTGCTGGTTAGTAGTCAGAATACACACTTCAGCTGGGTCTCACCTCATGAACAAGGGAATGGCCTTGTTACACATCCACAGATGAAGAAATGATGGGAAGGAGCTATAGTGACTCTCACTTGTTAAAATCTGAAAGGGGTTTTCTGGGTATTCTTACTGTTACATGTATATTTGAATCCAGCTAATGTCACATATATTTTCTCCTCTTCCAGCCTTTCCTATTTTTTAGACAAATACAATGACAAAATTGTGATGGCACATTTTTGACAACTTTGTGACTCATCAAATACAGTCATATTCACAAAAACTGATCAAACAATTGTTGATGAATTGTAACTTTACCCTTTTTTTTGTCCTCTTCAGTCTACAAATGAAACCACAGTAAAGCGTGCGTCTCTTCTGAGCGACATGCATTTCCGCAGCATCCGTACCAAGCTTATGTTAATGTCCCGCAACGAAGAAGCCACCAAACATTTGGAGGTAAACCTACTCTTCTTACGACTACATCCTGTCAAATCCACTTAATTTCGCCTGTACGCGTGGATGTTTGTCGTTGGAAAAACTACAAACCCTAGCCAACCATTTAGGCTTGGTTTATACATTTGCACACAAACCACCTATGTGTTTCCCCTCCCAGACCAGTAAGCAGTTAGCATCAGCGTACCAGGAGGAGGTGAAGGTCAGGGAGGACCTGATGGGCCTCGCCATCGGCTCCCATGGTGCCAACATCCAGCAGGCAAGGAAAGTTGCCGGTGTCACAGCGATCGAGTTGGAGGAGGAAAGCTGCACGTTCAGGATCTACGGAGAGGTACGCCGCTTAATGAGCTTGTGTGGTATTGTGTGTCGGTTCGTGTCCCAATGTTTGGATAGATATACTGTAGTGTAATGTGGTCTAATGGTTGTGTTGTGTTGCAGAGCCCAGAGGCAGTAAAGCAGGCTAGAGAGTTTCTAGAATTCAAAGAAGACTACTTTCAGGTACCCAGGAACCTTGTAGGTGAGTGAGCTACATTCCTGAGGGAGCTCATTTTGTCCCACTTGACACACTCCATGTCACAACACTCTTATCATCCTGACATTCTATTCCGTCCTCTTTCTCTCTTGCACAGGCAAAGTCATCGGCAAGAGCGGCAAAGTCATTCAGGAGATCGTGGACAAGTCGGGCGTGGTCCGTGTGCGGATTGAGGGAGACAACGACAAAAAGCTTCCCCGGGAGGAGGGAGGCAGGCAGGCGGCAAGCAGGGACGACACTGCCGGCAACAAAGAGGTGAATGGACCGAGCGACTGGAACTCAGTCCCCTGAACCCCCCCCCCTGCTCTCCCAGGAGCAAAGCGTATTAACTACAGCATAGTGTAGAAGTCCCATGTGCTGTCTGCTGTTCCATTCTGCTGCTTTGTGTCTTTTGTTTTCTCACTAGCACTTATGTTTTCATTGCTTGCAATAACCACAGCCCACTGCACAGCATATGTTGGCTGTGTGTGGGCTCTCAGCTGTCTGTTGTCTCTGATGGCTTGATATGTTTCTGTTGGGTGTGCTTCCTGTGATGTTTAAGCACACTAATCACACCAGAAATTGTTTGTAAATCACCACTTAAAATGTTATTTTCCTACTTTGTTTCCTACTCAGGGATTTCTCCCCAATAATGGGCGTCAGCATTTATAGTGATGAGTGTTTGTTTTTTAATGAGAAACTCTTCTTCTCCCCCTCTGTGTGTTTTTTATCAGGGCCTGGTTCCCTTCGTGTTTGTGGGAACTAAAGAGAACATCAGCAATGCTCAGGCTCTGTTGGAGTACCATGTGTCCTACCTCCAGGTGAGTGAATCCTCCACGTTCCCCAGTAGATGGCGGCACTGGCTGTGTCTCTGTTCCTGTCAATTAAAAACACTTCAGATTTAAAAAGACCTGCACATGTACAGCATTTGTCTTCTGTACATTGCAGACTTTGATTCCATAAATGTGTTTTTGCTCAGAATATCTGGACACTTAGTTGAGGAAAGATGTTTCTTAGAAGCACATGTCCTTTATGCAACATGTGTTGGATGAGGACAGGGTGCTGTGGGCTTATGTGTAGGGTCATTTCATATTGGTCATTCACCTGTCCCCCCCCTCCCCCTCCCCCCCTGCCCAACACCACGTGAGGAGAGCTGCTGAGAGTGCCTCGTTTTGCCCTTACCTCATGCGCTTTTATAAATAGCCACTCTCTCTGGGATGGGGTGAAGGGTACGCATGAGTTTAGATTACCAGCTATCTGGACCCTCAGCTTCCAGAAATAACTCCAGACCCCCTGCCCTGTGCCTCACTTCTTTCACTCTTCCCTTGAGGCTCAGCTGTCGTTGGTGGAGGCAGCTGTCACACCGTGAAGTGAGACCCTCTCCTCCAAATCACCCACCACTAAACCACCATAGAAACTGCTGGCATTGCACTGCTGCCATTAAGAGGCCAAAGCCCAACCCCTCATCAGGGAAGATGGCACATGCTGGAAAAAATTTTCATACTTTTAAAAGATTTATGTCCCATGGGCAGAATGGGACCAGCAAAATGATATTAAGCAGCTGGAGAATTGTGTGAAGGACGACTCAAAGTGTAACGGTCACGCATCACAATCAGTTTCCATTGTCAACAGTTTTTCCCATTTTTAGGGTTCCCGAGGCAAAGCTTAGCAACCAATTGGGCTATTCAATGCGTTATAAATCTGGTCTCTGTCCAAAGAGATTAAAAAGTGAAGGGACAATCTATACAGTGGTATTTCACCTCCATTGTGTCATTCAAGACACATCCAGAAAACTTCAGATGTTCTCTAATACCAATAAGTCGTTCTGAACCTCGATCCCCACAAACCAATATTTTCACTCTGTATCCGTCAGAAATTGGACGGTGTTTCAACAGAAGACGGTTATGTTTCAGGTTTTTTGGGGGGGATTGAATTTGCCCACAGTCATATCTGGTCAGTACACTGAACTTGACGCATTGCTGCCACTTAGTGGTATAGTGATGTAATAACAAGCACAGAGCCAGCCCAGGCCCACAGCAGAGGATTTTAAGACCATGGCTTGGTCTCAATAAATCAACCATGTAAAAGGTCAGCAACAACATCTGTTATTGTTATGAGTAGAAAGCACTTTAATACTGCAAATTACTTTTTGTAGATTTAATAATAATTCTTGCAAACATCCTTGATTGCATTGAAGTATTTGCAATCCTTTTTTGGTCCCCACACATGTGGCTCATCTGATTTTTAAAATAGCAGCATGTGTCCTTTGTCTGAAGTGAAATCTGATAATGCCTGTTGGTCAGATAATCTGTGTACAATGGAAGCTCTATACAGAACTTTTGGCAGGCTGCATTATTTTTGACAAACTGGAAGTGGCCCAGGTCACCTTGTCACCAAGGTGGCTCAGGAATCTTGTTTAATTTATGATGAAGATGCAATATAGAATACATGATTGGTGCCATTGAGGACTCACTTTGATAACTGTTATTTATATGGTGGTTTGTGTTGTGACTTTTTCTGTTTATTAACAAGCGGATGTCAAGGTGTACTGTAGGACAGGAGGCAGGGAGGAGGGGGCACTTTGTTGAAATATTTCAATGAACCGTGTGCAGAGGAACAGGCTATGAAGTGCACACAGTCTACATTTGTCTCATCGTCCCTGTCCTGTAGGAAGTGGAGCAGCTGCGCCTAGAGCGTCTCCAGATTGACGAGCAGCTCCGTCAGATCGGGGTTGGGTACCGCGCACCTGCTAATCGGACCGGGGGCCCCGGTGTCGAACGGGAGAAAGGCTACTTGACAGATGAGAGCAGCAACTCACTCCACAACTCTCGTACCTACGGGGGCCGCGGCAGAGGGCGTAGGGCCTCCAACACCCAGTACTCTGGATATGGTGAGAACGAAGGAGCTGATATAAAGAATGGAAGACACATCTGTCGTGTAAAAAGTCACATGCTAATGTTTGTTTTTACATGTCTTGATCCAGGCACAAACTCTGAACTGTCCAATGCTTCTGAGTCGGAGGAGGTTAGCGAGCGAGAGCAGCGGCCCCGCGGCATTGGCGGAGATGAGAGAGGCTCCCGACGGGGCGGCAGGGGCCGAGGCTCTAACTCAGGACGAGGCCGCGGAGGGCCGGGGTCCAAGCCTTCCAACTCCATCAGCTCAGGTAGGTACAGCCCATGTTCAGGTTACCATCAAGGGCCCTTACATTTCACCTTTAGTTCACTTAGGATGTAATATGACCTTAGAATAATAACATGAGAAACTACAACCGAGTATGGTGCTGCTAAACAGGTCTGGAAGTCTTTCCAGGAAAGACGGCTCACCTGAGAGTCCGGGGTAGATTAGTTGTGCATTGGTGAAACAAAAGCCAGTATCAGGTGGCTACAGGAGATTCACAATATGGTTTTCAGTCAGACAGTCTTTGCGTTAAATCCAACGTAAATAAATACTGTTAGTTGCAGTATGGTTGCAATACTAACTTTCTGTGGCATATCCAGTGCTGAGGGATCCAGACAGTAACCCATACTCCCTGCTGGAGGGTGAGGGAGAGCTCGCTGACGCAGACACCAGTGACGGCGTGGGAGACCGCCGCAGACGCTCCCGACGCCGCCGCAACGACCAGGAGCCCAGCGTGATGGACGCTGCCACGGAGTCGGACAGCCAGGCTGGCCCCAGCGAGAACGGACTGGGTGAGAAGAACCTTAGTGTTGTACTCTTGTCTCTGTTGTATTATTGTCGAAACAGAAATGCACATTGTAAATTTCTGCAATCACAACCAGAACGCTTGATGGAAGCAGAAATTTAGCACGGAGACATAACCAGAGACGGTAACCTCTTGTTTCCTCATTTGACTGTTAGATGATGAGGCGCGACCTCAACGCCGCAACAGAAGCCGCCGCCGTCGTAATCGTGGCAACCGCCCAGAGGGAGGTTCAGCCAGCCGTGACAGACAGCCCGGTGAAAGTGGTGAGTCACTGGGTTTCACTAGTTAACGTTTTCCTCTTCAGAATGAACAGGATATGATTGCTCTCTATTGGACGTCTTTATTGCTACAGAGTTGCTGACAGCCTTTCTTAAAACGATACCAGGGCATTTTGAGTCTCTGGCTTCATGTACGATACAGCTCGCCCCCTAGCGATTGTTCTAGCTAACACATCTCAATGTTTCCAGTGACTGTTGCTGACTACATATCCCGTGCTGAGTCCCAGAGCAGACAGAACCTGCCACAGAAGGAAAACCACGCTGGCCCCGAGCCCAAGGTACAGGCAGGAACACACGTATTGACTTCAGCCTCAGTTTTATTGATATAAGTCAGATTCTCACCACCCCTCTACCACCCGCACACACAGGAGAACGGGACCAGCACCACTAAGGATGAGCAAACGCCCTCCAAGGGTTCCCCCAGCAAAGGCATGACCTCGGCCAGCGAGACCCTGACCTTGGTCAACGGGGTCTCGTAAAGAGACGGCTCTGCTCCTCGCGAACCCAAGTCTAGAGCAAGACTCCATGGCAAACTCTGTCCCTGCTTGCATTAACTTAAACCTTAAACAGATGAGTGAAAAGTACCTGACAAAATACCTGAATTCATACTATGAGAGTGAAAAAGTACAAAAAAACGACAAACGCATCTACTTAAAAACACACGTTACCGGTGTATGCTATCCTATCTATCAGTACTTAGTGCTTATTTAAAAAAAAAACAAAAAAAAAAAACCTAGCTTGCCAAAAAAGAGCTGGTGGATATGACTTGATTTTTAAAAATACTGAAATACGAGAAACAGGACGAGACTTTTTTTTTTTTCTTTGTTTTTGAAACGGTTGTCTTTATTTGTGTATTTTCGTTATGTTAATTTCGTTCATTGTTTATCACTGGTTTGGACTTGGCGGTCGCTCTCTCAACCAAAACAGACGCGTCTCTTAACAGTGTTAAAGTGCAGACTAGAGAGATGTAAGCTGCAGGGAGCGGCGTACAAGCAGTCCAATAGCTTATGTGACACGATGTCCGCACACTGAACCTGGGTGGAGACAGACAGACTGGGATATGGATAGACATTGTGCCTTGAATTTGAAAAAAAAAAAAAAAATAATAAAAAAAACTTGAGTTTTTCCAGTTAAGTTTGTTTTTGTTTCCCAAGAGGAAGAAAAAGAGCGAGGTATTCTATCAGGTTTTTTTTGGGATGGGGTGGGGGGGTTGAGAAAAGAACAGATGTGTGAGGGAGTGAGGAGTAAAAGGAGTGAATAGAGGATACAGAAGAGGAGAGAGTGGCTAGCCAACGCGAGGCAAAAAGAAGTCTGGTGCCAAACACGAAATTCAAGGCGCTTGTCCTCATTCCGTGTAGAATGGACAGCGTAGGGGTCAGTGCGTGCGTGCACGTACATACGTGTATGTGTTTGTGTGTGCACAGTTGAGATATTTGGCAACCACAGAACAAAACTGGGAGGGGAGAGGTAACAAAACGTAAGGCAGCCCTGGGCGGGTCGCACGGTGAGGCGTCTCTACTTATCGACAGGCCTGAGGGGTGTCTTCCTCCTCCTACCTGTTTGAGGTCTTTTGAGGGTCCAGGGTGGCTCCCATACAGCCTTGTAAAACAGGACAGGCGGAGACCAGACCGACGGCAGACTTGAACTATAGATTTAGACTTAAAGAGAACTATACCGTGCCTCTTTCTCAGTGTCGGAGGGGGCGGCGGTGCTAGCTTCCAGCCACACTAGTGTCTTGATAAACCACTGCAGCGCACGGCTCCGGACGCACACGAGGGCGACCACCTTTCTGGGACGGGGCGCTGCTAGTTGGGGGGGATGGGCCTGGACACTGCGGACTGTGGGGGAATTGGGACAGCTTCAAATGACATGAGAGCCACGAGACACAGGTCCACACTCGCAGGACACATACATACACACCAGGTGCGTGTAGGTTGACGTGGTCGCCCGCATGGCGCAAAGTAGAGGTCGGCAACAGGAGAACCGGGCGAAACGAGCGAGGTGTCGGTCTTGTACCCGGGCGGATTGGGTTGTCAAATGGGAGTACGAGAGGAAGTCGAAACCCTCAGTGGCTCTCTGCTCATGTTGTTACTGTTGTCTTGGTTACCGCTCAAGTTTTTTTTTTGTTGCTATTTCCACATCTTAGAAAAAAAAAAAACATGAAATAAAAAATTGAAGTGAAATCAACCTATTCTCTGGAGACGAACTTTGATTTCTATGTCTTGTGAGTTTGCAGTCTATTTTTCTAACGTGCATGGCCTTTAGTTAACGAGTAGTAGGTGGTGCCTGTCCTGTGCATGAGGAAAAGGTGTTTATTAATCTGACTTACAAAGCCATCGTTTCATTCACTAGAATTGCTGCTAATGTACACATTGAATGTCCAACTAACGTAGAAACTCTACCTTGAAGAGAAACTATTTGTGACTTCAAAAACATTTCGCCCCCCCTCTCCCTCTCATCTGCCCAGAACGCCCATGTTTTTATCGATGGATACGAGTCACAAGTTGTCGGGAGTCTCACAAAGTATTACATTTTACGAGGGCAACGTTGTGCATGACACGCAAGCGTCCACATGACCAAAGGTTTTGGAGAGACAGATGAATGGGAGTGTGGTTGAGATGACCCAGATGCTGCTGTCATACATTTCTGCTCGCCTGTATGTTGTGTTTTTATTAAAGAATGAACGAGTACTTGAGTATTTGTACCTTGGTTCAGTCGCATGTGTGTGAGTGGAGGACCGAAGCCCCTATCTGGTGTGTGTGTTTACCTTTATACCTCATTGTGTGAGTACTGTATATCCTTGTGTATCTGTACCCCTTGCGTCCTGTTGAAAGACTGGTGTGTGTGTGTGTGTGTGTGTGTGTGTGTGTGTGTGTGTGTGTGTGCGTGTGCGCGCGCGCGTGGACGGATGCTGGTTGTACAGTCGACTCCTCACTCTTGTCAGATTTTGTCTCTGGTTTTCTCACTCATGTTCTGATGGCAATAAAGGACTTTTCATTGTTTGGTATACATCTTTTCTGAATAGTTTGTTCTTTTTATTATAGGCCCAAACGCTGACACAGCAGCCAGAACAAAAGTTAATTGGAACTTTTTGCATGACAGACTCGCTAGTATGAATTATACAGCAGTCATTCAACTCGTCACTAGTGTCAAATACTCCTTTCCAATCAAAAACGAATATAGGAATGTTCTTAACATGCGACACTAGAACACAACAGGAGAAGAGCAGCAGTGAGGGAGCCCAGTAAGAGGACGGTGAGCACTGAAGCTCCAGGGCTGCATGGCTGAGACACAGACCCAGTGTACATACTGCATCTGTTGGCTGGGTGCTGCTCCAGCAGTCACAGCTTTATGGCAGCATGGTAAGCCATTTGTTGAAAAAGATAAGGGTGGAACTCCAGGACATCCGACCACTCACTCACTCACTGTTGTATTCCTAGTATAATCATACACGGTTCATCCTTACCGTTTCCTTAAAAGGTTACTGTGGAGCTGGGGGTGAACTTGTTGCAAAGGAATGTCGCATCCTTCAGGAATACTTTTCAATTTTGCTTTTGGGATTAATCTGAGAAACCCCAGCAAATGCTGTTTAGGGAGGATGCACAGATCAAATTCACTGACTGTTAATACGTGATCAATGATATTCTTGTTTGCTAAATTCTGACTCAATGAATGCTAGACTACTCCACAAAAAAGCAGGCATGTTGACTTCAAATGCTATTTATTTTCCCTAATATGGTTATTATATCTTAGAATATCATAAATCACAGGTAATTTCTTTGTGTATTTTGACTGATATGGATTTACTGGGTTTGTAATTTCCCATCTTACTGAACCTTTTTTTATCAGTTTATCTTGCACGTGTTGAATGTGCCTGTGTTTTGATTCTGAGTTAATATTGAGCCATCATTTTCCCATCCTATCCTATCCTATTAGAATCCAGTAGAGCAGGAATATACTGTAGCTCTAGTGTATTTTGTGAAGGAGGGCATTCAGTAAAGTGCATTAAGCTGCAGAAACCTAACTTGAAAGAAACCCAGCACTAATGTAACTTTGCATTTCAATGAAGTTCCATTCGCTCACTAGAAGTTGAGATGTTGATAAGACGGAGAGAAGTATCACTTTACCACACTAACCTTCTGTAAGCCAATACCATGTTACAAAAGATATTCCAGCACTTATAATATATACACAGAAATCTAATCATACTATAAGTGTCATCACGATTGTCACTCGTTTCTTTCAACCATGCGCTTTTTATTACAGTGTAAAAGGTAAGTTGTCATTGATTCTCCACTGACTGAATGCACAACTACATGACGGTCCAGTCCTCGCACTTCTTATGTGCAGTAGATATTTATGTAACGTGACAAAACGTAAAGAAAATAAGTATATGGCGTCAATCAAATTATAGATTCACATGCTATGTGGAATCACAACAAGAAAAATTAAAGTACGATAATACATGATTTATGCACAAAGTTTGAAAAAGTTGAAAGCAAACTTTTCGAGCGAGCCGCCATGATGAAACGCCTTTTCCGCATAAAAACGACCCTTCGTGTCTTTACCCAATCACAGTCCGTTGGTTTTGAGCGACACGTCAATCCACCAATCGGATACCTACGTGTGCGTTTATCGCCAGCTGGTAATCCACTGAATCATATCCTGGGGAGTTTCGACTTCGTTGTGGCGCCGAACAGAAGCAAGATGTGAGTAGTTTCGTATATACGCCTTTCTCTCTTCGTCTCTTTTATTACCACTGTTGTTTCACATGTTTTCAACCGTAACTGCATACAATACCAATGGCTGAACTGCATTGTATTTGGTTACGTTCACATGAGACAAAATGGCTAACTGAGCTAATGCTAGCATGCTAATAGAAACCATTCAAAAGAACCGAGCCTGGCTAGCAGTTCCCTGACCAGGAAGTGAAAACACCAAAACTTCTTCAACTTAAGCTTTTTGAATAAGTTAGCTATGAGTAAAGTCGTTCAGCTTCTATAATAACGGTTAAAGTTTGATAAGGACAAAGGTTACTATAGTTTATTGTTTTAGCCCGCATGTCGTCTCGATTACAAGCTGTCTATTTCCTGATAATGACGTTACGGATCCACCATTCGCTCTCTCACTGCTTACTTGCTCCTACTACATGGTGGCCTGTGTTGTCTCATGCTGTTTATCCCTCTTTTAGAAAAGTACACTGGAGCAACCATGGTCAAGATTTTCATTGGGAACTTGTCCCAGAACACTGGGAAGGAAGACGTCGAAGCTCTGTTTACCCCGTTTGGCACAGTAACAGAAAGTGCCAAGTTCAAAAACTATGCATTTGTCCATATGGACGACCGAAAGTCGGCCACCAAAGCCATCCGTGAGCTCCATCTCTATAAGCTGGACGGCAGACCCATCAACGTGGAGCCCAGCAGAGGGAAGAACCAGGGCCCCGTGAAGCTCCACATAGCCAACGTAGAAAAGGGCTTCGATGATGAGCTCCGGGAGCTGTTTGAGGAGTACGGCACAGTCAAAGAGTGCGCCATTATCAAGAACTTTGCCTTTGTACACATGGCCAATTCTGATGAGGCCATGGATGCCATAAAGGGCCTGGATAACACAGACTTTCAAGGTACGTACATTTGATATTCTACTCCATGAATGAAAGGATTGGAAGTTTTTTTTTGGGGTGTCCATACTTGTTTGTGTTCTGCCTTTTTTAGATTTGAGGGACATTGATTTTCTCTCTCTCAGGAAAGCGCATACACGTTCAGGTATCAAAAAGCAGACCCAGAGGTGGGCCCGACGAGGAGGAGGACTATCCGCCTCCGCCAAGCAGAGGCGGCTATTATCCTCCTCGCTACCCAGGGGAGAGGCCCGAGCCTCCCTACAGAGAGCGCATGTCCGCGTACGCTCCTCCGCCGCTGCCTCCGCCGCCCCCTCCCCCGAGACGAGCGGCATATCCCGACCGTGGCTACGGCGAGCGAGAAGCCTACGGGATGGTCGATTACTATGAGAAATACAGAGCCCGTCCTTACAGCGTGGGGGGCTACGACGACAGGCGCTCCGGTGCCAACCCCCCTCCTCCGCCTCCTCCCTCGGCCCTGGTTAGGGAGCGCCTCGGAATGGGGGGCCATAACCCATACGAGCGCCCCCCACCGGCTCCGCCGTCCTATATGACCAGGGACCGAAGCCCCATCAGGCGAGCCCCCCCTCCGCCCGCGATGTCGGCTGGTAACGGGTACCCCTACGAGCGGTCCCGGCTCTCCCCGCTGTCCAGGGCTCCGATGTATGCTGCGCCGATGTACGGGACTCCCCGACCCAGGGACCCCTACTCAGAGGGGGTGGCGCCGCCGCCACCACCACCTCGATATGCAGGCTATTAAGGCCACGAGAGTGTAATTCAAGGTGAGAACAGAGAGTGGATGTTCTTGACATAATGAATCACATTAATAAGAAGTAGGCCTGATAACGCATCTAAATATGTACCTAAATTGAATCGAGCTGAATTAAGTTGAAATAGAATCACGTTTGAACCCATCACCATCAGCCATAGCTCTTAATTCTTGCAGATCTAGTCCAGCCAAGAGATCAATATACGACTTAACATTGCTGATAGAGTCCTAATATATTGTTGCTTTAACATCAAAGATCAGCCTTGCGCGAATCCTGACTAAAACCCGCTCCTTGACATGTGTGGTGTGCTCTCTTTCCAGGTTTAGAATATGACAAGATCGTCGTCTGCTGATGTACGTGGCGCTATACATCCCCCTCGTCTATGGCGGATTGCGTTGCGTTCGCCTGAGACTTACTGGAAGATACTGTATTGCAGACAGCCCCATATTTTAAAAACATGATTCCATGTCTACCGTTCACGTATTTTTCTGAGCTGTTCATTCTTCTGTTCCTCTTGCTTGTTTTATTGTTCAAATCATTCAAGTGTTTTGCAGAATAGGATGCTGGTTTAGGTGCTTAGTGTATTTCAGTGGGACGCAGTACTGTTAATGGCCAAAATCCCTCTGCTCTGCACTCTTTCGAAATAGACATGGCCTCTGGTAAACAGTCATCATTTCATAACAAGGGAAGTCACACAAATCTAAATATTTTTCTAAATAATTCAGTGTAGAGGCATGACGAGTCAAAAGTTCCAGTGTGGTTTTGTTCTTTTTAAACTTTGTGTTCTCTTTTCTTGCGGAAATAGAATCTATAGCACCCTTATGTATGATTTTATTTACTTTACAAGTTGCTTTTCATTTGAAGGCTTTTTAATAAACGAATCAAACCAAAAACTCCGTTTTAACTGTCAAATTCTTCCTCGTTGGGTTTAGGCCTTTTTAGTCTGACTCGGCAGGCAGCCGCCATTCACCAGACCAGTTATACTTAGAATACCCAGCCGTTAAACTCTTAACTCGCCTCAGAGTTCTCCTCTTGACACATGGTGGGTGATGCTTTGTGTGCCCTGTTCCGTTCCAGTGAAAATGCTGGAAAACGCGTGAGATCTGATTTTTGAAACCCTCAGCAACCGCTGCCTACCGTGTGTCAAGCCGATCAGTGGTTCTCCTAGAAGTAGAACAAAAATCACCCGAGCTTTGCGACGGCTGAACTTTCTGTCGTCTTGCGACAATTGCTCTCCAGTCTTGATTTGCATCTTTCATTTTCTCTGTCATTGAGTTCACACTACATATCAGTCCCACTTTCAGTTATTGTCTTTAGCCTCAGCTATATATTTATACCACAAATGGCATGCAGTGTTGGTGTTCTTAGTATTTTTGCTCTTTGTAGGTTGTTAGACTCAATGCAGGAGAGGCCCGCTCATGGTAAGTCCTCCTCGGAAGATGTGCAGCATCCAGTGGAACAGAGGTAGGCCCCCTTTAAACTGGTACTGAAACACTTATTAATGAGATGCACGTGTCTAATGGCTCCCTCTTGTGTTTTTGCATTCATACTGCAGTGTTCCCATAAAACTTAACTTGCAAAAAAGCGTAAAATGTATTTTTATTTTTCCGTAAACAAGTGATCCTGGGTATGAAGTAATGATGAAAGATGTGTTGAGTGGGATCTCTTTCTCCAGGTCTCTGCTCTGCCTGCTGTAACCATCTTCTCTGAACGCTACGAGCTGGGAAGAGATGGGACCAGACGTCCCGGTAGTTAAAGGTAAAGCAGTAAGAGTTCACTATGAATTCCTCAACAGACCTGTCAGTTCTGTGAGCTGGAAGTGAAGGTGTCTTCCGTTTTCGTTTACAGGAAGTGTGTTTTGTCCCGCAGTGAAAGTTTGGTCCTTCGGTTGGGGATCTGGAGGGAATGTCCAGTCCTCCGAAAACCTGCACTGTCATCTTTTTTGTCTGCAGTTGATGACGCCGAGGAGTGAATTCAGATCAGTCCTACGGGTCACATCTTGTGTTGATTCTTATTGACCTGAGACACCTCAAACTGACGGGGGTCCCTCTAACCAACCCTCTCTACCAAACTGATGAAATTGAGATATGGCTCAACATATTAGTTTACTGAAATTCATGCATGACTATTTACAAAGAAGTTGTTTTGCTATTATCTTTATATTTATGTCCATAAACTATTTATGATCCTAAAACGTCATTTATTTTAGGTTACTGTATAAAGGCAATTGCATGCAAATGTTTGTAGCACTTGATTTTTGATCAGACTTTTTTAATACATTGTCATTTTATTTTTAATATAGATACATTTTACACCTTGTGGTATTCAGTATGAAAAGTTCAAAACATGATGAACCTGAGTAAATAAACATGTATGTTTTCTCAAAGTTGACTCGTTTTATTCAAACCATCTTGCTTTAAAGAATGTAAACAATGTAAAATGGATGATATACTGACAGATTTTATCACAATGTAAAGTGATTTATCATAATTATCATTCCCAGATAAAAATGGATATCTTCCATCCTGGACAAGTAAGCGGCTATGGATGGATAGATACTATAGTTAAAACAAGACGAATGAATCTGTAAATGTCTCAAAGGGAAACTGAAAGGAATTTGTTATTTTCTCTGTTCCTTTTTTAGAGAGAGAGGGGTGGGGGGTTGTTTGCTCACTGAAGTTATTTGAGTTCAAATGCGGCTTCTTTTAAGCACCCTCCCTTCTTGCTGGACTCGAGTTTCGGAAAGTCCTGTGTGGTGTTTGGAGTGTCGTCACCGTGTTGATCAGAGGTCCTTTTATAAAGCTTTTATAGGGCTTCCTGGACCGGTGTACGCTGCCTGCATGAAAACCCTCCACCGTGATACCTGATATGACTCTTGTCCTTCCTGAAGCCTGCTACTGTTACCAACTACAATAACCACGCTCGTCTGCTTCCAGGAGGAGATAAAGATCTCCCGTTGCTGCCCTGCTTGTAAATTATATTAAAGATTGTTCAGTGAGACTGGACTTTGTTCTAAGACTTAAAAAAATAGCAAACAGGTTTTCCCGAAACTGACTCCCATCTGTACATCATGTCACGCTGAAACTGATTAACATGTCTGCGCAGTCTGCTCTGAAATAAATGGTGGAGAGTAACCAAGTACTTAAGTACACTGTTGTGGTACTTGTACTTTAGTCACGCAACGTTATACTTAATTCCACTACGTTTTACTTTTAAATTTACATTTTACTCCACTACATTTATTTGGAAGCTATCGTTACAACCAAAATAATATTACAATACTGCTTTCAAATGAATGTGCCAGTAATAATCTACCTAATCCTACATTATATGGGAGGTTTTACTGAAAGGAATACTCGATGCATCTTCCACCGCTGAGTGAGACCAAACGTGCACAAGTATCCAAGAGTTTGATGCAAAGAGAGGTGTGCTTTTTGGTTGAGAACTTTTACCTCAAACAAATCTGAACAAACCTGTTTCCGAAAAGTTAGACGCCAGATTATCAAATCTGTGGCTGATGAACAGCGTTTAACAAAAAGACAATTTAATGTGCTCAAGTTGAAAATGTAGAAACGGAACAGCTTCAAGAAGTTACAGGATTTGCTCTTTAAAAGTAGCCGATATATCAAGATCACAGCTTTTTGATCTATAGACACAGAGTAATATATTTACAGTATATATGCAAAATAATGCTATGATTTCACATTACAAAGAGGGATTCATCCTCTAATGGAACAACCACACAGTAACCACAGTATCACTTCAGATACAAGCCAATGACAAAGTAAAAAGTCACAACATCACGAATAACACGTCTCATCACTCTCAAGGGGGCCAAGCAGGCCGACTCTGAGTTCTCCTGGGAAACTGTTCATCACACGTGAGCCTGTCTCCACGACGGGTGTCATACTGGGCACGCCTGTGCACGTCTCCCTGGACGGAGGCACTGCCAGCACCTCAAAGTCCACCTCGAAGCTCCCCTTGGCCTCGCCGGACTCACGGATGATCAGCATCTCATACTCCCCGAAGCGGACCAGGGCCTTGTCCGGGAGATCCGTCCTCTCCAGGTAGCCCAGCTCGGAGCTGTTCACCGACAGCCGCCCCCTCTGGCTCAGGTTCTGGATGGTGAACAGCATGTCTGGGCTGTGCGGCGTGCGGTAGGTGTGGAGGGCCAGCTGTTTGCGGGACACCCGGACGTCGGCCAGGGCGAAGGTGCAGGCCTGGGCGTCACGTCCCAGCCTGAGGGGGTCATCCGCCGAGCGTCTGCTCCTGGTCCCCAGAGGAAGCAGCCCGTAAAGGCCCTTACAGCTCTGCTGAGGGTGGTAAAGCTTGATGTGGAGGCACGAAAGCAGGTCCTCCTCTGTCTCCATCGTCTGGGACACATTCATCATGGAAGAAAAAGCTCCTGAAGGGAATCAGGACCAGATTGACCTATTGACCTTCTGTGATGAAAGGCTGCTGGGACAAAAGAAGAACATATTAGGAATCCAGTGAGATGATGTATTTACCAGTCCAAACTAATGTAAAGAAACATTACTTGTGTGTTACCTGAATGTTGAGGTTCTACTTTAATGTAGAAGACGCTTTGACTCCGTCCACAGAGAAGCTAGATAACACACAGCGAATCACTCAGAGGAGACTGACGGTGCTGCTGCTGAGAGAGACTTCCTCCAACTGCTCTTTGTTTTCAAGCTGCTGTCTTCCTCTTCTGAGTTTCGTCACTCTCACAAGACCCAGCACGATGCTGCCTTCACGTGCAAATCTGGGAAAAAAAAAAATCATTGTTGAAAATTGTGTACGAGGAAAAGCAGTTGTGAAAAGAGGGGCAAAAAATATGGATTTTAATTTAATTTTGTTAACAGAATGTGGACATGGAATTTCAGTCCAACACTTGGAGAAGAAATAAGAACGTTTAGCCATTTCTTCACTCTAGTAGCACATTTAACACGCAACTGCAAGTTATGTGGACCACCAGCTCAATTCACAAATATTTTTGGCAAATGAAAAAGTTGAAACAATTCACTCCATAGGTTATTGGCTACACTTAAGTGTATGAATCAATCAGTTAACTGATTAACAGACAATTAACGATTCATTTGATTATAAATGAATCGTTTTTTATTAGGCTAATCGGCAACAATTAACCCTTTCAAACTTTTGAAAGGGAATAAGCTGATTTATCTGTTTTGTATCATTTGAAGTGAATACATTTGAGGTTCCGGCTGTTCGGACTGAAAGAGTGAGCTAATATGCAGATGCAACTTTGAGTTCTGATTGAATTATGCATATTTCATCATTCTCTGGTGTTTAATAGACTAATTGTTGATTACAATGCTCATTTTTTGAGTGCACTAATCAAAAACACCGCTGTTCTCTAACATACAATTTTAAGATCAGCGCTTGAACGTAGCATTACGACACAGAAAATTCCCCGAATGATGCAACGTGAAAGACAAAGGGAGACTGCAGTTTCAGTTTATATACACGGTCGACCTTTTTCTTGCCACATCTTCAGAAAAAAACCATTGCAACATTACCAACCATACAGGGAAACTATAAGCTCTGCTGTAAAAATAATAATAATACATTTTATTTGTATAGCGCTTTGAAAGGTACTCAAAGACACTTTACATGGTAAAAACAGAAACAATAGAAGTAATTATAATAAAAACAAAATAGACACCATAACAGTAAGGAACAACACGGAAAAAAAGAAAAACATACATAACTGACTTTACAGGTTAAAAGCAGATTTAAATAAATACATAAATAAAACTAGTGTTACATATGAACACAGGGCGATTGATTAACAGAAGGTATTTCTAACTTCCATTCGTTTAGTTCCAGGTAAGCTAATAAAGTAGTAAAAAGTACGATACAGAGTGAATGATTAACAGCATTTTTTGGTAAAAAAATGTTGTTAATCATTCACTCACTATTGTCACTCTGATAATAAACTAGGGCATAACATGTTTTATTGGCTCGTTCTAAACTTTCTATTACATACAGAATTAGGGAAACATATATGTGACGCATAGTCATTCGATAAGCACACGGTAGACTATTTGTTTTCTAAAATCCATAGCATGTTATCTATATCGTAATAAGGCTGATACGACAAAACAGACGAAGAAGAAGGAATCTCCCGCCCCACTCTGCCTCGCGATTGGCTTACCCTGATGTATTTACCCTGAACCTAACCAATCTAACCGAGGAAGGCAACGAGTTTTAGCCAATCAGAGGCAGAGTAGGGCGGGTCTTTGATTATAGCAGTAGGGTAGGATGTCGCACAGCGGAGAAAAGCTAAGCGGAAGTCGAATCGGTGTAAGGAAAACTCTCGAAAGCGGTTTGAATTATTTGTCGAGGCCGCCCGATATAAAGGTAAACTTAAATGTACACACCTGTGTGTTGATATATACAATTCGCTGCAATAAAAAAACCGTAACATATACTAACCTGTAAATGTTATTCAGCTCACCGCTATACGTTAGTATGGACAGCGGTGCTTTGTGTGATACCGTGGCTCCACTGCCAAGCTAACAGCTAGCACGAGCTAATTAGCTTAACCAAGGTCTGGGAATTCCACACATTAGCATTATAGCGATAATAACAATCGAAACGTTTTGATATCAAAATAAATTAACGTTTGATAACTTGTGTTAAAATCCGTAAATTGAGGCTAGTTACCTGCAGCGTTAGTTAAACTTACGTCCGCCATTTTGCAATGAACAGGCCCGTTTAATTCAATTCAGTATCAGAGAAAATGATTTAGGTATACAGTTAGCTGTTATTTCGCTTAATACCACAACGCTGAATGTTCAAACATTGTGGGTGCAATTTTTTAATATGTTCGTTTTTATGCTCCCCAACCATAAATATAAAATTTTCTCTCATTTGCTCTGAAACAGATCTTCAACAATGGTGAAGATCTTTGTGGGAAACCTGCCCCGAGAGGCAGACCAGGAGGAAATCAAGGCACTCTTTACCGAGCACGGCACAGTCACAGAATGTGCCATCATCAAGAACTACGCCTTCATCCACATGGATGACCGCAAGGCCGCCACCAAAGCCATTAAGACTTTGCACCTCTACAAGCTTCACGGCACACCGATCAACGTGGAGGCCAGCCACGGGAAGAACCAGGGCTCCGTCAAACTGCACGTAGCTAACGTAGAAAAGGGCGCTGACGACGAGCTCCGTGCTCTCTTTGAAGAGTACGGCTCAGTCACGGAGTCTGCTGTAGTCAAGAATTTTGCTTTTGTACACATGTCCAACTCTGACGAGGCCATGGATGCCATCAAGGGCCTGGACAATACTGAATTTCAAGGTAAGAAAACGGTCATGAAGTAAAATAAGTAACGCTGTGGTCCTTTTAACTTATTAAACCAATGTTTTTTTTCTTTTATCTGTGTTTTGTTTTTTTGTATTTAGGCAAACGCATCCATGTCCAGATTTCTAAGAGCCGTCCCAGACACGATGAGCGTGATGACTACCCTCCTCCTCCAGACAGGGGTGGCTATTGGCCCCCTCGCTACCCGGGAGAGAGGCATGAGCCTCCCCCGCCCAGCTACATGAGAGGCCGCCTCAGCCATATGCCCCCAGGTTACCCTGCCCCTCCTCTGCCACCCCCTCCCCCTAGACGAGCCGTTTATCCCGAACGTCCCTACGAGGGTGAGAGGGAGCGATACAATGTGGTAGATTACTATGAGAAGTACAGAGCCCGTCCGTATGGCATGGCCGCCTACGAGGACCAGCGTGCTGGCGCCCCTCCTCCTCCCCCTCCCCCCTCAGCCGTCGTCCGAGACCGTCTTATGCCCTCGTCGCTTGACCCGTATGAGCGTCGTCCCCTCCCACCACCCCCGTCCTCGTACTACGCCCGTGATCGCAGTCCCCTAAGGAGGGTGCCCAGTGCGCCAATGCCGCCCGCTAATAATGGCTACTCCTACGAGCGATCTCGACTCTCTCCGGTTTCCCGGGTCCCGGGATACGGAGTTCCACGCGCCAGGGACCCCTACGCAGAACGGCTGCCTCCGCCACCACCTGCACGCTACGCTTATTAAGCAAGGCCCAGGCACGTGAAGGTGAGAATAGGTCTGAGGTAGACTGGTGTTCATATCTTCTCCGAAACTGCCATTCGTCCCTGTAAAGGCAGAGGCAGCTTGTCACTTGTCCTGCACGCTCCAGCTGTTGTGGGGGAAAAACAAGGTTTGAAAAAGCATGCGTACGAAGTGCTATTCAACAAGTTGTAAATGCGTTGGCAATGCACGTCTGTGCACTCACCTGGAGTTCAGCTAAACTTAAGGAAATAATATTAATTCTAAATGTGTGGCATAATCCGACAAATACAAGCTTTCGACCTGGGATCTCTGGCTGAACGGGACTCGATGCAGAACTCCACAAGCAGATAGTTGAGATGGAACAACGTGCTTTGCATCAACAGTTGCAGACAGTTCATTTGTGTCATTTGCTCTTTTTTCAGGATCGTCGTCAACTGCGTCGCCGCTCGCCGCCTCCTGATGCACGTGACACTATCCTCTCCCTGTCTGTGGCTGAGCGCGTTGCGTTCCACTGCGATGCTCACAGGAGGAACCGAATTACCGACGCCCACGTCTGTTTTTTTGTTTTTTATTAATTTGGGACAGTTTTTACTCGTCCCCCCCCCCCCTGATTGTTTTAGTTTGTCATTGTGCTGTAGTATTTTTTATGCTTGACGTCTGAATTAGGCGTTTTTTTTTTATTTTGTACATTTACGTTAAAAAAAAAAATTAGTGTACTGATGTTGTGTGTGACCTTAGAAAGCTGACCACTTCAGCAACAGTCTAGGCGATACTTGTGACTGTAGATTTAGCTGAACTAAATCATGGTATTAAATCTAATCTGCACGTTGGTTCCATTGTTACGCTTTCCCATCGAAAACAAAACCGCCATGTGGCGTTGCTGTGAAAATTCAAACTGCTAAGACGTATGGGTTTGACAAATGTAGAAAGTAGCCGTTAATAGGGCGGTTACCGCAAAGCGTTCACATGTACTTGTCCATTGTCGAACTTGTTTTTAATAAACGGATTTGTGCAGTAATGTTGTTCTCGGATGTGCCCAAACTCATGCCCAGCGCTAAAAAAAACCTCATCAGTGTAACCGCTTGAATTGATTCGAACAATCTAACATCTTCGAAAGGATCATCGCCTATATTAAATCATTCTACGTTTATTTGTGATATCTCGTACAACAAACTAGCTCAAATCGTTCCGCTGATCTAAAAAACATCTCTCCTGGTCTTGTCTGGAATGCTCCAGCTTTCCTCGTTCCCCAGCGCACCTTTTAACTTTTCCCCTTTTAGTGCCGAAATTGAGGCTGGCTCACATTAGGGCTTAAGTGAAGAAGGGCGCAACACAGTCCTGCCATTCTCCACCAGGTGAGGTTGTGTAACTGGGACTAGTTTATCTTGACTCGGGGGTGAGATGACATCAAAGGCTGCTGGAGACCTTCAGAGTGAACAGGTAAGTCGAGGGCCTCAAGGACCACTGAAGCAGGAAGTACTACAGACAGCGCACGCTCACATTTACCTTTCTAGATTATTATTATTAACAGTCGACACACAGCTATCCACTCAGCTGTGTGTGTGTCTATCCTATCTATCTATCTATCTATCTATCTCTCTCTCAAAAAAAAGGAACATTCTACACTTTGTCTTGCAGACATACATTTATAAACTGATTTTACACAAAGAACTTAAATGGATGACAAATTGACAGTACTTTGCATTGAGTTGCTGTTTTGGAAGTTGAATGAATAAAATATTTCAATCACTAACAGTGTCTGTCCACTAATGTACTGCCAGTAATACTAACTAGTGTTCTCCTCATTAGCATATTGTTACTGCTTTAATGCATTGTTTGTGATTTCCTTTTAGTAAAGACTTGGCTCGTCCCGCCCACAGTTTATTGGACCACAAACCTTTTGCATGAGGGTGTATTCACAATGTTACTTCAGTATAAATATATTAACTTGAAAGCAGGGACACAGTAGATCTGGAGGGTGGATGGCACTGGTTGAGAGAATGGTTGATTTAGTTGTAAAACACTGAAATATTTGGTTATCGCAGTCCTAGCCCAGGCCCGTAATACTCGTACTTCTAACGCTCACCCTGGAACAAGCACATGGAGAAGTCCCTCAGCTTAGGATCAGTTAACGTTTTCAATATTAGTTTTAAGAGTTTCAGTGCTGTTAATGGAAAATACTTTTTCTGAAGGCAGGCCTTTTTATAGAAATATATGTACTTTATTTTTTGTAAATATAGTGTTCTGTCTGGGTGGAGTTTGGTCTCCATTTAAAATGTTTTACTTTCATTCTTCCTAATCTTCAGAGGCAGTGAACATGATCACAGCAGTTTATTCTGGCCTGATAAGAGCATTGATGTGTGGCTTTAGTAATTGACCACATGAGACTATCACCCCACAAGCTGGATTACATGATGTTTATAGAGAGCTGATGAGTTGTTTGGTTAAGATATGTCTAGTCCAGAAAAACACGTCCATTTATTGAGTTGGGGTGTGTTAAAACTATCCCATCATTGAAGAATGTATTTGAATGGATATTACTCCAAAGATCAACAGGTCTTCATTTTGTTTGGTTATGATGAAGACCAGTGTTGTGTTGAATATTGTTTCCCTGTTAAGTGTTTCCCCCGACATAAACCTGAACCATCCCTTAACCCTAACCGTCACCACGAGGGGGACGCTATTCTACAAGGGTACAGACTTCAACATAACACCGGTCTTCCTGCGGTTGAAACTTTAAATCTAATTCACTGACGGCACCGTTTATCACAATGAAAAAAAACAAGCAGGGCATCAATACTAACGCGTGACCTCTATACTGCATGCATGAACACTATCAGCTGAGCTCAGACCACACTGCTCCCTGTCACTCACTCCACTGCTGCAGACCTCCATTCAAGTGATTGTATCACCTTCTGACAATCAAACATGTGAGGGGAGACGCCCCAGGAGAAAAGGGTAAACCGTTATATACCACCATGAAACTTCACAGTTTATAACTTGCACTGAGAGAATCAAGTTTTCTGAAAATCTATATTAACATATGCAAATAATGTATTATCTTGTAAAATATGTGCTAGTTTGCAGACACTTCCAGAACTGAAATATGAAGGTTAGATGAAGACAGGTTCTACATTCTAGTTTCATTTTGTTGACCTATTCATATAAAGTCAAAGGATTTTACAGAACACATTTTGGATATCTCTCTTCATCACTTCATGAATCAGAAAATACAGTCAACAGCCATGAAAGAAATACTTGTAGGAATAAAATGTTCTATAAATCAGAATTATACATGAACAAACCCCTCTGTAAAAACCTTGAGAATATAGATCGGAATGAAAGTGGAGAGGTTGGAGTATTTATAGAGATTTATTGCTCAGAGTATAAGAAACAAACTCATTTTAAGAAAACAGCCTTTATATGTATTTAAGAAATAGATATCACCATAAAACTTTACCTGTTGATCTTTTACATGAAGACAATTATTTCTTGTATTACAAGGTTTCTTAAAATGTACGTGTAAACATTCAAATGATGGATTATTTAGGAGAAATCTACAGACTCATGAAGACAAAGTAGTAAAATAAAAACCTAAATGTGTATTTTGGATGTTTTCTTTCCACCAGTCTGAAAGAAAACATGTAATGGAAGCAAAAGTGCCCAAAATCTCAATATTGACCAGAGCATGAAAAACAATATTTTTGCCCGAGTGTCCCCACTTCAAAAAGAAAAGAAACTAAATAAATCTTAATCTGGAAAATGTTACTCGTAATGCATTTTGGTAAACAGGACGTTTTGGAATACTGACTTTAAAAAGAATGCCAAAATAAAATTGAATACAAGACAACACTCATCAAGAACCTGCCTGAAGTTTCTTTCGACAACCGAACCAACGACGGTAATGCAGCACCCCGTTTTCCCCGACCTGCTCCAACATGTTTCATGATCAGGGCTCATACAAAAGCTCGACATTTTCCATTGTTGCACCATTTCACCAATCACGAGATGCCGAGATATGCAAACCAAGCTTTACATTCTGGTCGTGATAACCGTGTGCTGGTGGGACGAGGCTTGTATCTTGAAGAGAGCGACCCTGGGCCAAACGCAGAGGTCAGAAAGGTCGACCACCTTGATAAGACATGGACATGAAAATGAGCATTTGAGTAAAGTTTGAGGTAAAGTGTGGCCGTCGCTTACATTGTGAAAGTGGGAATGGTTGCATTTGAGGCTGTGCAGCATCTTCTCCCCCATTTCAGAGGTTGAGAGCTCTCATGATACAGACCCAGACACCGTTACGATGGTGATGTACTGTGTGGTACACACTGCGCTATCTCTTCCTGCCAAATAAATGATGTGTTCCTGTTTGAGATATGCCAATTTAATCAGATGGATTTTCTTTTTTATATGGTTGAGATGACAGCTACACTTCCCCATCTAACTGTCACTAAACTCTCACCATAAGAGAATCTAGACGCTAGGAGCGGATAAAGAAGTGTATGAGCATGAATAATCAGCATGAATGAGAATATTGTCACAAGAATCTCTGACACAAAGTCAAAGTCTTCTAAGTTCTTAGTAACTTTGACACTATGATGATGGTGTGATAATAAAACATCAGTTCCAGGTGCTTCCTGAGTCTATCTGGTGGCTGAATAGATAGTATTTGTCTCCTCTTCATTCTCTGATGCAGGCCGGTGGTCTCGTCTAGTTTTCGGATGAAAAGTCACTGCTGCGTAGTTCAGCTCCTCTGAGCCCTGGTTCTGTGAATAAGAGATAAAGACAGTGTCGTGATCTGACGAATGATTCGAAGTGACTGTGGTGCCTGCTGATAGACAAACAACTCTGAGAACGAAACGTAATAAACGTCACCTTTGTCTGTCGTGGATTCTGTTCTTCAACACGAGCTGAACGACAGAAACAATCTGTTGTGGTCAATTCATAATGATTGCTGTTGATGCATTTTGGTAAATAGGAAGTTGTGGAAAAAAAGGATGTGAAAATGCAATAAAGTTAAGAACAATTATACCTTTCTGAAGCTTTTTCACTTTAACAGCCAGACCGATGATGACCGTAACAAGGAGAACAGTCGGACCGACCCGGATCACACTCACCAGCTTTGCTGTTTCATCAAACACTTCTAGAAGAAAAACTGTTTAATAAGACCCTGAATATTTAACCTGTAAGTGTTTGAGATCTGATTAATATTGATGGACAAAAATGCACAGCAGATTTGTTTTTATGAAGGAGGAAGAATTAAAACAAATGTAAACTATCAATACTATGAATTTCACCAAAATGAAATGTGCAGTTGATAGTTTCCTTTTAAAATGCCACTTCAATCAAAAACAGACCAAACATTACAACAATCTCACCTTGAACCTCTAAATATGTTGCATCAAAAATAACTGGGTTTTTGCTGATGTAATATCCACAGAAATACAGTCCACAGTCGGATGAATTCACTTGTTTGATTTTGAGGGAAACAGGAGAGATGTTGGATCTCATTTCAAATTCTCCATTTCTAAATCCTTCAGCGAATGTAGCCGTCTCAAGAGGCTCGTACATGAAGGAGATGGAGCGGGGCTGGGATCCCTTGACCACTCTGAACCAGAATATCTGAGTAAGAGAAGTTGAAAAGTTGGAGCACAGCTGGTGACTTCTCCACCAGCCTGGACCTCCACAGTCTGACACTCAGAACCTGAAACAGAAAGAGACAACAAGAGATTTACTCTCAATTAAACAAAAGGAACATGAACATTTCCTTTAAATAAACCTTTAAACCAGCAAACAGTCTCAATTCCGGTGGGTTAAAGCTACCAATGTTATAAATTTGGTTGTACTCACAGAAGCTGCAGAGACTTAAAGCTGTTATCAAGGTAAAGTTCTTCATGGTGCGTGTGACTGAAGCTCCGCAACATCTGTAACTGAACTGTGCTCCAGTAAGGCTGCTTTCAACATAAAGAGGCGGGGAGTGTTTTTTAGTTTTCCATCCTGCTGCTGAAACTGACCACATTAATGCTTTCAGGAAATCAAACAACGTTGGCTATTAATATTAATATTATTATTATGTTATCCTTTAGACCATGTTATTTGGCAATACTTTTACAACTCAAGTTTTCAAATCTTTATGTACAAGTGTCAAATCCAATCCCCTCACCCAAGATTGAAGACGCACACTACTGTTATTAGTCTTGACCTTAGAATGGCTCTCAACTGTACAATAGCTCTGAGGTTGTCGGTAATTGTAATGCGATAAATATTGTCTGCACAGCATCTACTGAAAAACAGCACGCAAGCCACAAATACTGAGGTAACGGTCAACATCGTTATGGTGAAAGAATACAATTCTCTGTGTGTAGTTGCACATCAAATCCAGAGAGAAACTTGCTTCCAAACAATATTTGAGCAAATATGCTGATGAGTCTTGCTGTTGAGGTTCTACCTCCCCAGCAGGTCTAAAGTTCCTTCCTTCAACCACAGGCAAACGCTGCTCGCAATTTAAAAAAAGGGTTCACTTCCTGCTAGTGTGAGCTCACCAATTCTAAAAATAGCCACTTAGCCTTTGATAGTGTTGGACCCTGAATTTCCTGTACAATGCCAAGCTTCAGACCAAGAATCACAAGTCTGACCCTTTCAACTTGCTGCCTGCCTAGGACTGCATAGTTTTCCAGGGCCAAGCTTAGCAGACGCTGACCACATCTTGAGATCTAAGACGCCAACATCGCTTATAGTCATCCTGCTGTTCAGTTCTATGCGCGTTCGTGGCGTGGCCGTTTTCTCTGCCCCTCCCCTGGCCCCTGGACAGAGAGTGAGTCCTTGCTTTATAGTTAGAAAACAGGCTCAAGGAAATACTTCTCTCTTGGACTACACCTTGAAGACTCTCCTACACTTGGCCAGGTCCACTTTCCCAAATGTGTGGATCTACATGACAGTAATGCCTCGGGCAGCCTTGGGGAAAGGCCCAGGAATAACCTCAGGGCCCCCAATCGACTGATCGTGGCTTCTCCTAACCACATCCCCTGTCTCAGGCAGGAGGAATTCCATTGTGAATCAGATGATCTGTACTGGACACTGCAGCAAAGATGTGGAACCTTGGCTCAACAGTAAGGATTGCCCACTTGCCGGGGGGGGGGGGAGTAAAATGTCACGTTGGGCTAGTAAATCTTGTTAAAAAGAATAAAGCTTATTGTTTTAACCGGAGCCGATAATGGAGACGTGAGCCTTGTCACTTCCTTCTCATCTCTGTGAGGGTTGCACATGCGCAGTAGTGATAGGGCACTTGCAAAAAAAATGGTAGCAGGTAAAGACAAAGTTTATGAGCTGCAGCGCATACGCAGCAATATGGCCTGGGTCTCCAGCAGCGTGGTGTCGGTGTTGGACCGGCGGAGCAGTGAGGCGAAGCTCTTTTCCTGGCCGGAGAAGGAGACACTGCTGCAGGGCGCTGACCTCCTGTCTTCCTGTAAACAATTAAAGCGTCCCTCACACCCTCCTCCACTGTTAAAGACCTCCACCTAACTCCCGCTATAAGAGGCTCGGGACACGCTGCTGCTCCATAAAAAACTAAACATATAGAAAGAGATAATTAACAGCTCTTTATTGCAAAATCATATATTTTGGCAAGAGTGTTTATTCCTCTCACCAACAAGCAATACAAAAGCTCCAAAGCATATTAATGTGATGTATCAGTTCCAGTCGCCTCCAGAGTCTTATCTGGTGGCAGCGTAGATCACATTTGGCTCTGGCGCTCTTCTTTTTGCCTTTGTTTGAAAAGTCACTGCTGCGTAGTTCAGGTCATCAGAGCCCAGATTCTGTGAGAAGAGTATTTACTGTCTTAATGTGGTGACTTGACATGATTTTAATTTCCACAATATAGCTCACAGATGCTGGATTTTTGAGGCCGATACCCATTTTGATATTTTATTTTACAAAAAGATATGAATAATACGCTGTTGATAAGACTCCCTTAAATGTGTTCTTTAAAGGATTGTGACGATGTGTATGAGGACTTTTCACAGCTGAAAGCTACATTAGTTGGTGCTATCACAAACTATAAAAACCAGACAACTAATAAAATACCTCAAACCTAATTTTGCCATTTCTGCAATGCCACTTCTTGTTACTTATGGGCCCATACAACTATATACAAATACAGCATTATTTTAGGGATAAGCTAATATTAGCCGATACAATAAAGTCCCAGCTGTTTTTTTGATTAGGTTAATTTGAAAAAAATAAAACAAAGTATTGTATTCACCTCTGTTTGCTCTGGATTCTGTTCTTCTTCATTAGCTAAGAGACAGAAACAAAACATCTGGTCATTTCATTGTCTTTGTTGAACCAGGAGTTTAGACATTTTCCAGTGTATTGACACAACTTAAAGAGAATTTTCAGTTGCAACAAAACCTAACAAAGAGTACCTGTCTGAAGCTTCCTGTTTCTAACAACCAGACCGATGACGACCATTACAAGGAGAACAGTCAGACCGGTCAGGATCACACTTGTCAGCTTTGTCGCTTCAACAAGAAAGATCATTCAGTTAGTCTCTATTTTCCCTTTAAAGAATTGAGACCTGGTTACAATCAAAATGGGCCTAGCAGAATTTTGCTAAACAGTTTCACCTTTCAACATTTGATAGTTTGCACAATGATAAAACTCTTTAAGAGAATCTTACTTTTACACTTGCTGTCCCCGTCATCGTGTGGCTCTCGACTGCATTCTAATGGAATGAAGAGATCAGTCTCTAACGTGGCAGATTTACATCACAATTGTGATTGTGTTGCATACATGGAAATTCTGATAATTATCAACATATTCACTAATTAAACATTTTGCAATATAAGCAGAAAAAGACTTAACCAAACAACGGCTACCAAAAGACGCAAAAGACTTTAGACTGACCTTACCTTCAACATTTAAATGTATCACATTGAAAGTTAGACGCCCAGCAGCATAAACTCCACAGAAATACAGTCCAGAGTCAGATGAATCCACTTCTTTGATTTTGAGAGAGAGAGTGGTGATGTTGGCTGTCATATCAAATTTTCCATTTTCAAATCCCTCACAGTATGAAGCTTTGCTAACAGAGTTGAACATAACAGAGATGCAGCTGGCCTTGGATCTGTTCACCAGTCTGAACCAGAATGACATCGCATCATATGTGGATGTGTTGGCAGACAGCAGTGTGACTTCTCCACCAGCCTGGACCTCCACAGTCTGACACTGTGACACTGAGACGGACATCCAGCCTGAAACAGAGACAACAAGAGATTTACTCTCAATTAAACACAAGGAACATGAACATTTCCTTTAAATAAACTTTTGAATAGTGAATAGTCTCAATTGTGGTGGTTTAAAGTTACTAACGTTATAAATGCGGTTGTACTCACAGAAGCTGCAGAGACTTAAAGCTGTTATCAAGGTAAAGTTGTTCATGGTGCGTGTGACTGAAGCTCCGCAACATCTGTAACTGAGCTGTGCTCCAGTAAGGCTGCTTTCAACATAAAGAGGCGGGGCATATCTTTTAGTTTTCTGATCAAACTGACCACATTAATGCTTTTCGGGAAAATAGTGTTGACGCAAACGCTCAGCCTCATGAATACGAGACAAGTTATCTTTCACAAAATGTCATGACATCCTAGATATCTTCACACCAAAGTACATAAAATATAGTGATATACAAGGATTCACACAACCTCATCAAAAAGCTGAGATGTGTCAAATGTAAAGCTTCACAGCATCTTGACACTCTTTGAGGAAATAACAAGTTAACATGTTAATGCCTGGTAATATTTAGATGGATGATGTTATTTCCCACTGAAGGGCATACTGTACAGTATGTGCTGTAGTCAAACCAGATGATGAATTGGAAGCACAGTCCACTTGAGACCCTGAAAGTAGCTGCCACACATTGTGGCTGGGATTTGGCGAGGATCCTGTAGAGGCCACATGCCATGCTTTAGTAATGGATGCTGCGCTGTGTGAATGCTGTGTTTGGAAGCTGATATTCCCTAGAAACATTTGCGGATGGTGCTTGCGATGCTACAGCGACCATGCCATAGTTGAAAGTACCCTGCTTATTTGCCCGTGGATGGATGAACTAGGTGCATTATGGTGATATAGTATACATTAGTCTGCATCCAAATTGTTGTATTCAGTGTTGTTCTATGGACTGGTGATGATTACATGTTATAGTCCATCAATTACACCAGGGTCATAAAGACAAGGAAACATTGTGCAGTTGTGTTGGGTCAATAAATAGTGCAATCAGCCTTTTGTCATTGATTCAGAATGCCACCCAGTAATATTGTTCTGTCTTTAAATGAGGTAATGTGCCATTTGCTATATATTTCCTTGAAAAGGCATTCCCATCTCTTTATGGTTTTCATTTTTGGGTAACACAGTCAGTAGCAATCTATGACAAAATGATTTGCTTATTCTAATTCAATTATAACACCAGAAATTAACTATAAAATATTCAATTAAATTAATAAGTTCTTATTTTCGTTGGTATTTTTCTCATATTCTGACATGCAATGATGATTGCTGGCTAGTATGTATGTTGATGTCCACCGATATACAGTAACTAATTTTGTCGCAAAATCTGTCTGTGTGCTTCTTAACTAGTAACTAGTGTGCACTGGGGCCCGTCATAACTACCTTATGCCACTGCATTACACATATCCTCCAATAATCCTCCAAGGCCCAGCTCCCACATACAAATGTTGTTAAAGGGTTCATTCAGTGTCAACCTGTCTGAGTACCAAAATGCAGCTTTACTGTCTTATTTTTCAGGCGTTGTTTAAGATGAGTAAATACTCCCATATGTGGTTGTCTGAGTTTGTATATTTCTACAAGTCTGAGAGCAGCTGTTGACATGTCTCATGAAGGTCAATTAGTCCATTTGAGTGAAGTGATTAGTGGAAAGAGTGACATAATGGGTTGAAATATATATTGGAAACTTATTAAGTAGCATCATTCTTAATGTTTAAAAACTGCCAGGCCTTTGATGTGTGTGGTTATGGCTGAAAACCTTCCTGTGGTGGAGGCTTTACTGTTGCTATTATTGGGTGCTGGTTAGCATCTACACTTTGTCTTCGTCTTTCCTTTATGACCAATGCTAGGTGTTATACTCTAGTTGTTTATTTGTTCTCTTTCGGCTTCATTCTCACCTCAGTCTTGTTCAGACACCTCTTCTTCCTGTCAGATATGTGATGTGTACCTCACTCATTCCTTCACTAGGCAAGGTGATAGAAAGAGTTAAAGAAGCAACAAGACTAGAGACGTATCCGAAGCGTTATTCAGGAAAGCAAAAATAATGCGATGGGAACAGATGTTTATTCTCCCCGAAGTTGCTCGTTAATATTCTGGAAAAAAACAAGTCATGATGGAGATGTCTGTGCGTCAATCATGTTTCTACAAATTGATTCATATCATTGTCGAGATAAAACAAGATGAAATTCCCGTTCTATTTGCAACATAGGACTTTGAGTTGTATAACAAGTCCTTTCATTTACTGCAAATTATTGAAAAGTGATCGCCATATTCTGTAGTCGACACTCTGTCTTGTGGTTCAGACAGTTCATTAAACTGCGACATGAACAGAATGAGGATGTGGAGATATAAATCATAAATAACTATGTGCAAATATTGAATCTGTTTTGATGCTTTGAAGCCAAAAGCCAGAATACTTTCATCGGAATCTAAACTTCCAAGTGGACATGTGGTCCTTCCATGCAGTGTATTGGTCATCACAAACAAACAGATAACAGTATACTATACTATAACAAGTGAGATGTAAGTGTAATGTGAAAGTGCCGAGTATATTTAAATAAGAAACATAGAAGGGATTTGCAGGGGAGTGATCGGTAGGAAATTGTCCTGGGGATGACAGAGTCAGTGGGGGTCCCAGGCTTTGTTGATGAGCCCAACTGCAGACGGGGAAAAAGCTGTTCATGTGGCGTGAGGTCTTGGTCCTGATGGAGCGCAGCCTCCTGACAGATGGAAGGAGCACGAACAGTTTGTGTCCAGGGTGAGCGGGGACGGCTACAACCTTTCTTGCTCGATTCAGGGTCCTTGAAGCGAACAAGTCCTGGAGGGACGGCAGATTGCAGCCAATCACCCTCTCGGCAGAGCGAATGATACGCTGCAGCCTGCCCTTGTCCCTTAACTGACCTCACCAGGTAAATTGTTGAGCGTGAAAGGCTGCAAGGGCTTGAAATGGTATAAATATGAATGGGACAGCACTTTGCAACGGCATAACACGTTACCTTGTCGACGCCATTGCATTTTGATTTCAATTTATGTTTTTTTTTCTGTCTGATTTGAACTAGAGATGCACCGATACTGATATGGATAACGGATATCGGTTTGACACTGACTCAAATAGCTGTTACCTTACACATAAAATAATGATCCCAGTCACTTCCACACAGTGAGGCATGCAGCCAGTTGATTAAACACTGGTATCGGATTAGACTTCGGTACACAAAGCCCAGGTATCGCTATCAGGACGGTTGCAGTAAAAAGGTCGAGCTCCCACTTCAGTTTTTGGATGGAAACTTGAGTCTTTCAGAGTCCAGATTCTGCAAATAAGAATCAGAGAATACTGACAAGAGGATGTGCAAAAGCAGAATAAACAAAACCGAGGACAGTCCTCAGACAGCACCTGTCTGGAGTTGCATCATTCTGACAACAAGGCAAATGATGACCTAAGTGAGAACAGTCACAGCGCTCAGGATCACAGTCGTCAGGTTTGTTTCACCAGGCTCTTCTACAAGAAAGATGAGTCAATAAGATTCTATTGAACAATGATCAATATTGCCGCCCTTACATTGTCATGGGGGGTTGTTCTACGCTACATCTACTACTACTACTACTACAATGGTATTCCATAAAGACATCTATTATAATCTTTGATTTGCAGTTGGAGCAGCCCAGTTTATTAAGGCACGGATTCAAAGGTAGCAGATTTGTCAGCTCGACATTCTGTGAACCCCAGTAAGTTAAAACATGAGGTTCACCACTGCCTTTACACATGATGATGGAAAAATGGTTCACCGTATTTCTCTTATTTTGACAAGATACACATGTTTTCTTTGTGTTAGTAGCTAAATGACACTTAACAACATTCTTACCTCGAACCTTTAAAGATGTCGCACTGATAATTACTGTGTATCTGTTTATGTGAAATAAACAAAAATACAGGCCAGAGTCAGACAAACCCACGTGCATATTTTTGAGAAAGACAGCGGAGATGTTGGATGCCATTTTATATTTGCCACTTTCAACCCCATTGTCGAATGAAGCGGACTCACTGGAACTTTACATGGAGGAGATGCAGCGGGCCTGTGTGCTGCTGACAATTGTGAACCAGATTATCATGGTGGGAGAACTGGAGAAGTTGGAGCACAGCAGTGTGACAGTCTGAGACTGAGAGACTGAGATCGAGATCCAGCCTGGGACAAAAAGCAAAGAGATTTAGTTCTCAGCTGATAATGCAACAAACGGATAACAAGGCCCATAAACAACTGTGGTAACAGCTGTTGTCGATTCAGTATTGAACTAATGCCAGTACTTACTTAGGCTGCAGAGAAGTGTAGCTGTTATAGTGAAGCTCATCATTGTGCGTATCATCGTCTTATTGCAATGGAGCTTAAAATCGCTTAGCTCCAGGAAGGAGGGTTAAAGAGGAAGGCGGGTTTTTCTATGTTCATCTTGCTAATCACTGATTTGCTGATGATGCTGTTTGTTGTAATGCACACTCAAAAAAACAACATCCTCCATGCTGATGAATTGAAGACAGTCCTGCTCTGATCCTGTGAGTCTCTGTCTTTACTCTACTTTGATGAGGCTCTTGCTGTATCACCTTCTTCCAGACTGTTTCTGTTGAGAAAGACTCACTGAGCTGTTTGGGAATCACCAAATGGAAGGGGAGAAGCCCACATGCCAATAGATGAATGGTACATGGTCATTTGAGGGCTCTAACAGTGTAAGTTGTGTTGAGCTGGGAAGTACATTTGTAGGCGTCTCAGCTAAATGAGGATGACACTGTCATCTGGCCCTACAAGTATGAGGCTGCTCAAGGCACTTTTTCTGCAAGCAGGATGCTGATGTGGGTGAAAGAACAAAACAAGTGTGAGGAAATTGGTTAGTGTCGTCGGCAAAGAAGGGGACAGTTTGAGAAGAGATTGAGATGCTGTCTGATTCATCTTCACATTTTTAAAGAAAGTATTAAAGCTTTTGTTTGCTTGTGGTTTTATTGCTGAGAGCTGAAGGCCGGTCTTCCTGTGGCTTTCGCTGATACACAAAGTGTTCACCGCAGTGGAAAATGACAGGGGGGGGGGAGGAGCCACAAGACTTGTTGTTGCCCACATGTGCATGCAAACACAGCCAGGGCAGAAAGCTACCCCTCTGTATTTTTAATGTACACTTTCCCTTCGTCAGTTCGCAATAGAGTCTAAAATCTTTAAAAGTCAGTATATCCTGTCAATTTGAGGAAAATACAGTCTACCGCGATCAAAAGAAAACAATACAATTACTTTAATATTGAATCTTTTTTTTTTTTTCAAAATTAGATCTTAGACAAAGTGACCTTAATTCCCTAGGCTGATTAGAAGTGTTGGAGGCCTCACTTCTTCAGCAGACATAGCATCTCGATTTCTGTGGTCACTGGATATAAATCCGTACTGATGGAAGCCTAGATTTAGACTGAAAGTAATGACATGAACAGCAGTTATCCTTTAAGCTTAAGTCTAATGCAGGCTACACAACCTTTGCCACAAACACTATACTGTACGACATGGCTTGTAAAATAGGCACTAATGAAGTGTTAACACCTTTTCTTATTGTTGGTCATTAGAAGATTTTTTTGTCATGACTGAAGCTTTCCTGTGATGGAGACTTTTTTAGTTTTTGACTCATTTCCTCTGTACAAATACATTAGCTGGTTTTATTTCTTAAAACAAGCAGGTCAGTTTGCAGTTTGCAGTTTTCTTTATACTTTGCTACTAAGCTTTGACTTTAGAGGCCTCCTGACATTGTGTTAGTTGTGCTCAGGCCACACTCGGCCGTCTCTTCCTGTGAAGTGATGATTGGTATCTCACTCTCCATATGAGTAAGTCAGATTTGATCAAGACAGACACTTTTTGCAGACACACAATGCAATCTGACCATGAGCACAATAAATAGATTACCATGATAAAGCATCAGCTCTACAGTTACAGAGTCTTCAAGAGTCTATTTGCTGGCAGCATAAATAACGCGAGTCTCCACTTCTCTCTCGGATGCAGGCCTCCAGCTTCTTATTGACTTTGGAAGGAACCTCAGCTCTGCAGAGTTCAGGTCCTCACAGCTCAGATCCTGAAAGTCAATAACGTATTTACAGTCACATGCTGTATCTCACACACCGTAACTACGTTTTTCAGAAGCCAGCACAGAATCCGTACTGGTGAATACTAGTTCACACCAACGCCTTTCTTCTACTCCATTTACTGGCGGATTAGAGACATGCATAAATCGTAGCCCATGCCGCCAACTTCTGACCAAACTAGTCTATTCTCTCCAAACCAGTAATTGGAAATGTCACTCTCATTAATGTTTTTGAAACACTAGTTGCTTGACAATTGAATGAAAACACGACTATTGACTACGTTTCAATGCACAAAGCATTTGATGAGGGTCATGTAAACAGAATATAGCTTTTCGAATTAGGCGTTATTTTGAATATAGGATTTTCAGATTAAGATGTGGGGTATGCTGATATCTTTGGACATGTAAACAATACAGCACAGACTCTGCCTCTTGCCTGTTTATGCCAGGCTAGCTATGTGCGTTGTACACAAACCAACTAGCAAACAGTTTGCAGGGCTGAGGTAGAGATGCATGCCCAAAGAAACCCCACGTTTCTGGTCGGCAAGAAGAACACACCTATTTTTTTGAAATGATGAAAGACATAGATATCAACTCTTTTCACTCTCACACAAAATAAAGAAACACGAGCGTGAAAATACAGAATCATTATTCAAAATGTATTTGTTGCCACTGGCTCCTTCCACCTAATACCCACATTTGATTAATGTGACAAAGCAGAAGTTCCAGTTGCCACCTTAGTCTATCTGGTGGCAGCATACACAACATTTGGCTCCAGCTCTCCCTCACATGCAGGCCTGCGGTTTCTTTTTGGTTTCATACTTAGAGCTATGTAGTTCAGGTCATCTGAGCCCAGGTCCTGTAAATAAGAGTCACACACTGTATCAAACACACACAATCTGAGTTTAATAAAACAAAAATCAAATCCTGTGCTGAAGAATTGAGATTAAAACAAAGAAGAAATCAGTTTACTGATTGAAACTGAGTTTGTTCAAACATCACTTTTAGGAAGAAGGGAGTGCTTGAAGTGTGTATCAGCAATCTCATTCTAATTATTTCTACTTATTTATTATTTCGTTAAGCATGTTATATTGTGTCAGTCATAGCTGTGATATTACTGTTATATTATTATACTTGGGTTATGCATCTTCTATAGTACACCTATAAAGTACCCATAAGATACTGAACAGACAGCAGAGGCAACAACAGATTCCCTCTTCAGCTATGAAAAATCAAAACACCTAAATCAGATCAATACCACCAATTTGCAAGTACAAAAGAAAATAAAGATGGGTTTCTGGAAAATAGAGATTAAAATAGTATTTGCTGCTCAGAACAATTCAATATCAGTACCTAACGCTGCTGAGAAGCAAAGCTGTTATTAAGGTGAAGCTCTCCTGCGGTTAACCTTGTCACAGCAAGTACCCATTATATCACTGTGCTTTCATTGGAAAGGGGCGGGCTAATGAATAGCTCATGCAAGGAAGCGCAAATTTTTCACCATCTGATATCTGTACCAGAGGCAATTTGAGCTGTCTGATGCGACAACTCAGACGGTTAGACTCAGTGCATGTTTGGGTTGAACAAACACAGGACTTTCACCCAGGAGACCGTCCTCTGTGTCTCGAGTGATACCAAGTTAATGCCATGTTTTTATGTAGCTTACACGCTTAACTAACGCCACGCATGTAAGTTACGTAACAACCATACTTTTGTTGCCTATACACCTAACCATGTAAACCTACAAAATGAGTAAACATTCATTAGAAGTGTATTTTGAAAAGACACTATGCATGTAAACCTGACCAAGCCGTCGGTATTTGACGAGCTGGGAGTGAGAATGTGTTGCACCAAGGATCAGCATGATGGAGCTGGAGATGTAGCCTATAGTGTTGTGTCTGTCAAAGTCAAGAAGTGGCCGAGGGAGGTGTTGACAAGATGGGTAGAACGAACAGACACAGACAGCATGTTAAGTACCCACAGCTGCTTTTATCAGTTCAGAGGAGCCACTGCTCATGTGCACACGACCATTCTCTCTCTTCTTGTGTCATCAGTTGACTCCTGCTCACCACACAAGTTCAACTTGTCCCCTCGAGGTGGCAATACAGGTCTCTGTCTACCAAGATGGCCTGCTCTGTCTTTCCCATAGAAATAAACACTCTAAGCTCTGTTTTGGCTAATGTTATTTCAGTTAGATGTTTGAGCTTCACTTTGCAGAAAGACAAGAGGTTGTTTTCACATTTATCTCCCGTAGGAGGGAAGTTCCTTTGTGGTCACCGTAGATTTCTTTTTGAAGCTACTACAAGGAACTTTCATATTGTGTTGATTTCAGCGTTCCCTCTGGTCAAAGGTGACCTTGTTTCCGAGCACCAGCTTTCATTTAGAAAACTTCTCATTTTACCACAGGAGGGCCTGACAGTCTGCCCCCCCCCCCCACAGTCCTGGTTCTGGTTCTCACGTGCCTCCCTTCCCTCCAGCGGGCCCAGCAATATGGCCTGGTGTCAGCTCCCAGCAGGGAACTGTGGAGCAGCATAGTAAAGCTCTGCTCCTGGCCAGAGAAGGAGACGCTGTTGCTGGGAGCAGAGGACAGCAGGTCGAAGGTGGCAGCAAAGCCGTATCTGTGTTGGTCCGCAGCTGGGCTGGTTTTGTGCCAGACGCCTCGCTGGAGTCTGAATGTGGTTCTGGTGAACCTGCTTGATTGAGTCTGATTTGAAACAGAATAAAAACAAAATCTGTTTTGCGTCACAAAAAAAAACAAGAAATAAATAATAAGCAGGTATTATAATTATAATTGGAGCAAATTTACTGTTTTATGAAACCATATAGCCACTCTATAACAGTCTTACTGTTAAAAAAAAGGAAAAATCAAACCAAAAATTACCTTTTTATACAAGTGACACTATTCTCGTAATAGTAAGAAATATTCTGAAATGATGCTTTTTGGTGGGTGGCTCAAAGTGAAGAGAACACAAAGATGTTGGGATAAACTTTAGAATTATACAAGAGTGCATAAACATGTTTGACTATATCATTGACAATATCATCAAGTGTGGCTTCAGAAGAAGTTATAATTTCTAATCTCACTTTCTGTAAACTGTCAAACCTGCGTTGAAGAGAAGCTTAGAACTGCATTTTACATGTTTTGCAATCCTAATATGTTCATTCATTTTCCACTGACACCAACACGGATGTTTTTAAGTGTCATACAGTTTGACCCTCTTAGCAACCAATCAAACGTAACCCCATTTTGAGCTGGTTTCTGCTCCGTCGACAAACCTTTTCGTTCTTGAGACCTCTGAGATGCACCTGTATATGATCATCTGCGGAGTCTGTAAGTTTCTTCGTATGAAATATTTTCAGTGTATGAATGTCTAATTAAGGCCCAAAATTAAATGTGAGTTCATGCTTCTACAACATTGTCTCTTTTTTGACCTAGTTCACCTGTCGGCAGGGATCCAGTCGGCAGCAGTGAAACAGGACACTGGGGTTGTATCTGCCAGCATCGGGGACAATGTCATTTTACATTGTTTCTACAATACCCAAGTGGCAATGCACTTCTCCTGGTACCGACAAACCATAGGAAGTGGACCCGAGCTCCTGTCTAATTTTTACAAGTATGATGAACCATCCAAAGTCTTCCGCTGGTTGGAGAAGAACCCTCGTTTCTCTGTGCAAAGGAAGGAAGGGATGAATCATTTAAACATCTCTGACGTCCGTTTATCAGATTCAGCCACATACTTCTGTGGAAGCACACACTCCAACATGGCGGAATTTGGAGACGGGGTCTTTCTAAGCATCAAAGGTATTATTTTTCATTGGCTTTTACTTTAGATAACAGGCAGAGGTAGCATATCATCTGATTTAAGTTTTTTTCAATCACCTCATGTATTTGCTAAATTGTCACTGTTCATTTGCTTATAGTTGTTAAACAAGCAAATATGCATCATATGTAACATATCATCATGTAACTCTTGATATTTGTCTTTCCAATCAACACTTGTCGATCTAAAATATGCTGTTCCTTTGAAGTTTTCATATATTTTCACAGAAAAATAACTGGATCCAAAAGAGGCTAATTCTCATATTAAACCCCTTTAAAAAAAAGAAAAGAAAAGAAAAGTTAAAGGCCCTACTTAAACTTTATGTCTCCAAAAATGAAATACAAATAAAGCCTAATTTTCTGTGGATTGTAGGAGCCAACCTCAAAGAAATAGTCCAGTGGCCAGTATCTGAGACCATCCAGCCAGGTGGCACTGTGACTTTCAACTGTACCATACACTCTGGGACCTGTGATGGAGAACACAGCGTTTACTGGTTCCGACACGGATCTCGCCAAGGCGTCCTTCAGACGCACGGGGATCAGTGTAAACACGTCTCCACACCTCCAGGGTATCCTTCACAGAGCTGCGTCTACCATTTGCAGAAGGTGAACCTGAGCTCCTCAGATGCTGGAACCTATCACTGTGCTGTGGCCTCCTGCGGGGAGGTGCTGTTCGGTAATGGAAGCGAGCTGCTCGTCAAAGTTGGTGGAAAAGACCAAATGGCACAGATGACAACCTTAGTCTGGCTCTCCATCGTTAGAACTGTGATTCTCTTGTTCTTAGTATCTATTTGTCTCCTGGTTTACATCGGTAAGAGCTGGTGAAGTCTTAAAGAGTTTGGCTCAAAATATCTCAGCTCAGTATCTTTGTAAAATGTATGCTATCACTAAAAAATAAAAAGGTTTTACACACATTTTGTTGTTTGACTGTATTACAATTTTCTAAATAAAACACTTTGACTACTGTTTGTAGGTGGAGATTATGCATCTTTGTGCATCTTTCTTTATACTGCTCGACCCATCAGCCTAATATTTGTTGTGCTCATTTATGACTGAATGCTCATGGACCTCGTGTGGTTGTGGTGATTCACACTTTTTGAAAATATATTTTATTGACTACTGCTGACTCCTCCCTACTTTTCTTATGACATTTGTTTTCTTATTATGTCGGTAGGAGGAGAGCTAGTTAGCTGTTAGCAGCTGGTTGGAATCCTACGGTGTGTTTGGCTAACAGAGCTAACAGCTAATGGAGCTAAAGGCACAGCAGGACCGGAGCGTTAAACAGTCGGCATGAGGCGTTACACAGTGAAATGCAAATTAGCTGCACAAACCCAGCAGTGAAAATACTTTGAATCTATTGTCTTATTAACTCTTAAACTTTGTTCAGGTTTTTCTAACCACAGCGCAACATAACCTCTGTGTTTTTTACTCACAACCTGTGTGTGGTTAAACACAGAGAATCACACTGTTATGGAACATCACTGAACTGCTGCTTCTAAACATATAGTTTGATCACAAAGATAGGTCCCTGTGATCCACTGAAAGACTTAGTGGTGGAGCTACACAAGGTTACTTGCAACAAAATGAGGACATCCTGCTTGAAACCACCAGTACACAAACACAAGGAGAGCACAGGGTCTTTCAGAGGCACTGGACTCTTTTATAGAGAATTTATAGAAATGTCTCATCTGACGACCACAAGACTGTGAAAAGATACTGATTGTGAAAGGTGCGGCCTGCTTTCTGTGATGAAGCTGGAATGTCATTGAACATGAAACAAGACAAAAATATACAGAATAATATTCTCACTGAGTGAATTTACATAATGACACACTCGTTTTTCCGGGACTTTCACACAAACAAGACTTAAGGTACGACAAATGATAAGAAATATGTTCCGTTGATTTCAGTTGATGAATAACTAAATACTCAATAGTCTGAATACTTTATATTAATGTAGTGCAGTTCAGTTACATGCAACAGTGTTACCACTGATGCTAAATCTGTGAGGGATGCAATGGTTTGTTTTGGATGGTCGTAGTTTTCGTAACAATTCTACAAAGAATTGTATTTTTTCTTTAATTGTCTCACTACTTTTAAATTTAACCAACCCCATCATGATTGTGTAAAAATAGTTGTGTTTCTGATTTACTTCATCATGTTGTTCTTTTGTGCTGCTTCTTTTACTAATTTGTCCGACTGGACTACATGCTGAGACCATTATCATTGACATACTACTACTACTACTATGATTAATAGTACAATTATTTTATTCTGCGTATACTGAATAAAACCATATATGTGGTTTTATTCCACATACAACTGCATATGTATGGCTAGGATTCTCGGGTATTGCTTATTTTTAATTTGCACATTATAATTATCTAAAAATGTAGCTTTTGAAAGACAAATAAAAGACACTCAACACTCAAATGTGAACTTGAGAACTAGTTACATCAGTAATTGATCTGCACCACCAGGAGCTGTTCAGGTGAACAAATGAACACCTTTGTTGGACCTTCTCATGTTACGGGTCTGGCCTGCAGTCCAAACATGTACAACGTCGATCAAATGTAGCAGGTTCAAGTTAAGTTTATTTAGTTATAAACTAAGAGTGCTGAAGCCTAAACCCCGCTTTGGGCCGCAGTTGTGTGTGTGAACCTAAAGTGAAATGTGGACGGGTCGACAGGGTGAAAAGAAAAAGTATGGAATAGCCCTTTTCAACCTTGACAGGTGGGGAAAGTAATAAATGGGTCACACCTGTGAGCTGGGGGAGCAGGGGGAAAAAAACGAACAAAGCGTGGAGGCGAACAGAAAGAGGAGGGCGAGTGGCTAAAGGATCACTAAAAATGTAATCCAGTTTCTGGAAATCTTTGCTACAAAGAAAGACCGATAGTGCCATATATAAAAGTAAACAGAGTGGAAGTTGTTCCAAGAATCGGCTGGGTTTCCCTGTGTTCCCTGGGCAACAATGTGTGCTGATGGAGTGGGTTTGGATTAAACGTGTTCAACTATCTCTGTGACCTACTCGGATATGGCTGTGGACTTCCTTTTCTTTGTTGGACCTTCTCATGTCAAAGTGACAGGTTTTTAGAAAAATGATTATTCTCCTCTCCGGTGCGCAACTCTTACTTTAAGTATTTGGGGTAAATTCAAGCTACAACACGGACGAAACGCCTTCTGTGAAGATGAGATGTTAATCAACACTGTATAGCCAGCTCCTACATTTCCCACATTGCACCTCAATAGCATCTTTTTCCTTAGACCCAGAATACCTGGTAAATCAGGCTGATTAGTACTGCTCTCGATCTCACTCATCTTCACGTGTTCCCCTGTAAATGCAATACTTACACTAACATTGTGGCATCTCCACTTCTAACTTAGTAAAGGACCTAAACACCTTTCCTGTCAAAGACCAGCTTAGATTAGATCTGCATAGGATCTATAGTTAAGATGCAAAGCTCTTTTTCCATCTAGTTATATCACGTCAGGGCAAAAGAAAACCGTAACATTATGCAACAGTGCTTGTCACGCAACAGACCCACCTTAGCATATAGGGAGAAAAATGAAGTAGCAGTGATGAAGAGACATCCTGCCTGTAACCACAGAGACAAAGACACAAGATGCTTTGAGATCTCCTCTCTTTACTCCGAACAGCAAAAATCTTCTTACACACACCGGCTTTGTGGCAGCATGCACAATAAACAACCTGCAAAGAATGTTCTGTGGTGGCTTTGTCCTCACTGAGTATGTGATGTAAGAGATGAAGTGCTGGTTAGAATTGTGGAAACTTTCAGAGTAGATAACGACACCAGCAGACCTGTGAGTGTAGTTCTTTAACAATTGTAATAATCAGTCTTGCAGTGTTTTTTTCAGTGGAACATCTTTTCTTCCAAGGCAAGCCCTTATATTTATTTAATAAAGTGTTCGTGTTTCAGAAACAATAGCAGATGTCTTGGTACACAGAACCATCTCCGGCCCTACGGCCTTACGCTGGAGTACACACATTCATGCTGGGTGTTGGCCGTCTGTCTTCTTGATCTGTTGCAGTTGTGATCCCTTAAAGCAGCGTAATGGAGGTTCTCTGCATCTACACATAGCTGGGAACAAAATATAAAATAAATTATCAATCGCTATAATAAACAATATAGCACAAGAGAGACATGCGGAAAAAAAAATCATATTAATGCTCTTGAATTAAACATTTGTCAAGAAAACATATAATTGTCAATATAAATTATATTGACAACTTGCTAACTGTATGTTGCGCATATGTTATAGCAGCAGCCGACATGTAAAGAATATAAAGATATTGCTGCATGATTAAAAATAGTGATACTTACGGCTGTATTCGGAGGAGAGTTTTCTGAAAATGTTTCATTACTCTCTGGTTGTGACACACAAAATGAAAGCCATGTTATTCCAATGGAATATGTACTCAATACCTACTGTCGTATTCAAAGAGTAACAGTTACCTGCACTTTGGCGGTTTCTTTGGTTGCTCTTATACAGTGAGAAAGCCAGTAAAACAACCAGCATGGTGGTCAATGCCCAAGCTGCACTCAAGAAATACACCAAAACCAGAGAGTCCCCGTCACCTGAACAGAAACAGATATCAGGAGACATTATAGGGATTTTTAATGTTGATTTAAAGGACTAGAGTTGCATTCTGTCAAGTATATCTGAAAAATTAATACTGACATGCCCATTTGTACAACTGAAAGGATTACTGGTCATAGTAGAATGTTCCTTCCTAAAGCTTTTTCAATTTAAGTAATTTAATTGACACAAGGCTTCAGCAGTCTGATTTGGACAAATGAAATTGGTGTCTTTCAGCAGAGGAATTATACTCCCATATCCCGAAATGCATTATCAATAACGTTTAGGAACCAAAAATTTCTCCCGAATTACTATTTTTAGTTTTGAAACAGGCGTATTTAGTATTATTGATATGAACGTATTTTTGCTTCAGAAATGTCGAGATTCAACGTATCCGTGGTTTGCAGAAATGTACAATGCCATTGTTTTGTTTTGGTGACTGGGTTGCCTGCAAACACAATACTCAGAGACCACATGCCAATTGAAAGACACATTGGTCAACGGTTCACGACCCAGTGAAGTATCTGCCAAAGCAAGACTGCTGTAACAAACTAGGGGAGAAAATACCCTGTGTTAGATTTTGTCTACTGTCTCCCACAGCGGAGGAATCATTTTATGACCAGATGACAAAAGAAATGATTACAGTGACCAGTAATTACTATTGGCAAGTGAGTATCAGTTTTAGGCAGACTTTTAGACTATCCTTTCAGCAGTTATGATCACAATTTATTAAGTGAGACAACCTTTGCTAGTGTTACTAACCCTCAAAGTCCAGCTTGGTCCCGTCTCCAAACAGTATGTGTCCACACGAGGCAACAGCACAGTAGTAGGTCCCAGCATGAGACGGGTTCAGGCTCTTCATCGGCAGGTTGTAGACACAGGTGTGTGTTTGTGTGTTGGGTTTCCTCTTACACTGATCATTCTTGCCTCCATCAGTGTAAATGAGTCCTGGACGAGATGCTTCAGAGTCTTTGAACCAGTAAACACTGTGTTGTCCATCACAGGTCCCAGTGTGAACTGTACAGTTCAGAGTCACAGAGCCTCCTGGCTGGATGGTCTCAGATGCTGACTGATGGACCACAGCTGGGACGTTCAAACCTGAACCCTTTACACTGACAGTAGCGGCGTCGCAAAATTTAAAGTCAATCAAATTGCTCCCTATGCAGTAGTAAGTGGCTGAGTCTGAAATTTGCAGATCTGAAATCTTCATGTGACTTTTACCGCTTTCAGTATCCAGTGAGAAACGTGGATTGTTCTTAAATTCACCGTGGAAGGTGCAATTACGGTTATACGTATAGGATGCAGCAATCAGCTTTGGTTTCTGTCCCAGGGTTTGCTTATACCAGTAAAAAACCAACCCTGCATCATCACAGACGCACGGCAGAGTCACATTTCCCCCAACATCATCCGATAGAAAATATAACAAGGATTGATTTAAAGTTCCCATAGCAGCTGAGGAGGCAAACAAATAAATTTAATGCTAGTATGTAAAGATGCATGAAAACATATCACAAGCAAACACAGTTTAAAGCAAACAGGCAATAACAAAACACATCTTACCCATATCCGTCAAGATCAGACATGTGATATACAATGCCAAGCTTGAAGGTGTCATTGTGCTTCAAATGCTGTGATGAATGAAGTGTATCTCTATATGTTCTTCCCTCTTCACAGAGGAGACTGTTTGATCAGCCAATCAGATTAGATGTCCTATTTTGACAAACAGTGAACACATGTTCAGCGGCCCCTACTTCGGTTTTGTTGGTCTTAAGAAGAGTCTCATCCACAGAGTGTGTGCAAAATACTAACCACAGTTGTAAGTGCGTAGCATTGATTATTTGATAGCTACTTGCCACATATAGCATGTATAGCAAACGGCTTGGAAGGAATCATTTTCAAGATAACATTCAAGAACATTTACCACTTTTAAATGTTGTTGCTTTGGCATTCTGCTGTTTGATTCACAGTTAAGGACATGAATGACTTTTCCTTTAGTCCAAACACCGAGAGAGTCATCTGTGGTGTCGTAAGACAACATTTTTAGCAGCAACTGAAGGTATTGATGGTCATATACAACTAGAAGTAGACAGCAACAGTTCAACATGGTCTGATATACATGTGCAGTATGTACGATGTGACACGTGAAAGTGTGTATATGTAACGGGTGTAGTTAGGACCCAGGAGCAGTACGACAACACCAGGACTGGTATGATTTGAGTTCTTTATTTGTAACACACGACAGGCAAAAGATTCTCTGGAAGAATCCGACAGGTTTCTCGTGGTCAAGGACAGAAGGGCTGAGTAAGTTACCAGGACAGAGGCAAGGCGAGGTAGTCCGGGACAGGCAGGATCGGCAACAGGGAATCAGTCCATGGGTGAGTGCGGGAAAGTTGAGCATGAATGCAAAGAACGATCTGGCAGTGAGTGTGTCTGAGACAGGGGTTTAAATAGTGAAGAGGCAGAGTGAGCAGGTGAGAGTGATGAGCTGATGAGGTGAGTGTGACTGGCAGGTCCACTGAGTGAACTAATTAGGTGAGTGAAAGGTGGATAGAAGTGACAGAGCTGTGACAGTATAGGCTGTTCTCCTTCACTGTTTGTACGTATGCCTGAGAAAACACTCTGTAATCTGTATAAACTCTATGTAGTCCTGAGCCAGGACGTCAGGGCTGCTTCTATGAAGTCAGGTGACGCAGTGTAAAAAGAGCGACTAAGTCCATGTGAGGAGGAGGTCGGGGTAGATACATAGGTCAAACAAGCATCGGACTCTCACCAGAGGAGATCACTTTTACCTTACTTTTGTTACGTTAATTACACCACGTATGTAACAAACTATTCTTGAACCAAACCACGATCTTTTCCTACAGATAACCAAGTGGTTTTGTTGCCTAGACAGGTTCTGCACTGCAGCAGCCTGCTCGTGTTGCTGGTCACTCTTAGGAGAACGCACAGAAAATGGCCAATACCTTTGGCCTACAAATCTGGCAAATGAAAAATAAAATCAAACTAAAGCAATACACAAAAATAAATGTGTGCATAATGAGTGATCAATAATAAACTGGATCTCGGAACCCTTGGCTATTGGTCTAATGACGGAGAGGCCTCTGGTGGCTAGGGGATGTATTTCTGGGCTTCCGGTGTAGCCAGAGGATATCCGGGCCAATACTTCATTTTCTGTGATCTGCTCGTTGTTTCCACTCCGATTAGCAACTTGAGATACAACACTTGGAGTTGGAGTTGAGATGTGACATATAGGACCGGATTGTTTCACAAGTAACAAGCTTACAAGTTCATTTTAAAGAAATAAAAAGTTAAATCATTGTCGGATGATAGCTGATGGGTTACCAGATTGCATTTCAGCCAATGTGATCCACCTCTTTTGCCCTCAAAATAGAGTGTTTACCTTAATTTAACCAAAACCTCCTCTTACGTGATTGGTCAATGCTACAAACAGAAACCAGAATGCTTCCGATACCAATCTTGCCCAGCTGCATACAGACTGTGCAGATTGTGTTTATAGAGATTATGAACTGGCAAATGCATAAAGGCGCATGATGTTCATCCTAAGTTGTTTGCAGTGGTTTCCTTGGGGATTTAAAATCACACGGATGCTGTCTGGTTGATAGATGAGTAGTTTATGGCTCATACAACACTGTCTGAAACCACTACATTATTTGAGTTGTTTTATTACATAATAGGCACCAGAGCCTAAGATGATACCCCCCACTGCATTATTGCAGTTTGTTCAATGAGATTGCATTTCCTATATTTGCATTTAAGACATGACCCTCATTTTACAGAGCTGCCCTCATAAAATGACTTCTCTTTGTTCTTGGTTTCTGACTGGGCCAGTCTTCCTGTGCTCAAGCGAGGACTGAAGTTTCCACCAGCGGAAACCAGTTCACAGCACTTCACACCTTATTTACCACAGCAGTCAGAACAAGAGAATGCAGAGAGCTGGCTAGTTTTGAAGGTTGTACCCCCGCTTACATTTCTGGTTGGAAGAAGTTATTAACAGACCAGAGGGGATTTTCGAGCATGTTCTGCTTATGTCTGCATCCAATGCTGTATATTTATTTTCATTTTTTAATTTGAACGTCTTTAGACTAAAAGAATAGAAAATATATAGTGCACTCACTCCATACTGGACTGGTGGCAGCCTCCCGTCACCTACTCTGGCAGCCTTACGAGGGCCTCATTTCACTCCTGGCCAGTACCGCACTACAGCTGCCTCCAACACCCGGTGGTCGCTTGACTTGTAATCTTGCCAAATAGTTTACCCATTGATGTCAGAGAAAAGCAGGTCAAAGAGAACTGAGACGATTCAAATGCGTAAATTCAAAACAACATCACTTATTCACACCAGACAAATTCAGTAAAGCCTTTCAGTTATTTGTACAGAGGAAGCACTTTATTATTTCCATGTGAAGATAGTATGGATGATAGTCCACTGACTGGCCTTACATTGCAGACATGAGGAAGTGCTAAGCTGACTTGTTCATATACATATACATAGATACAGAGCTCCTTGGTGGTCGTGTTTTTCTTGTTTATGTACAGCTCAGCAGTTCCTACTCCATCAGTCTTCAATATCCCTGGTTTGTCTGCATTGCAGAGATGAAACTTTTCGGTTCCTTTGACAGTGTGTGATGTCAGAATAAATGACTCCACTGTATTTCACTGAAGCTTGAGTGGGCGGGAGGCTTCTGGGGACCAAACACACAGGTGCATAGATAAGTGCATCACCCATCTGTGAGAATTGGGATTAAAATGATTAAGGCTTGTTCTCAAAGATGGCCATATGGATATCAAACAGAAAAATCATATCCAGCTTAAAAATGACGCTGTAGGTGCTGAGATGAACTCTTACCTGGTGGCCTTCAGAAGACCCATCAGTTGCCTCTGAAGAAACAAAGAGATAACTACAGTCAACTCCAGTCACAGCAACATGTAACAGAACATGGATCTGACTCTGCTGCAGACATACAGCCGATCAATATGGTTTTAAATACCTGAGGAATATTTTCTCCGACTCTTGCATAGTGTCCATGTAAGGACGAGTGTCACAATCCCCAGAATGATGTTTGACAGCATCAGAGCAATAACTGCTGGACTCAGCTCAGCTGGTTTGGTGACAGCATTGTCTGGAGAAGAGATTATACCAACAGTGATTGATATAATTTTACAAATAACTAGCTGTGCAAGAAGAGTTAACATATCGTATCTAGCCATACAAATAGTTTTGGTTTATTTAGGATATCTGTCACCACCCAATACACTTTATTACAATACTTTATTAAAAAATAAAAACTTTATGAATGCAAAAACTTGAAAACGTTGGCTTTAGGGCTACAAATAACAATTCCTCTTTTTTGTTTTTTTGTGAATCTGCAAATTATTTTTTAATGATTCAGTCTATAAAACATCAGAAAACAGTGACAAAAGTTTCGAATCTTTGATTGAAATATGACAATGACCAATTAGTCAATTTTCACATTTCACTTCAGTAACAATCAACTAATCCTTTCAGCTCCAGCTGGCTTTGGACTTAATCTTGGGTTTCACAGCATTTTTTGATACTAAGCTAAATAGAATCTGTGTTTACGATTTCTGTTATTTTCTAGGAATTGGAAGCACGATGGACTAAAACTGTACGTGTATAGTGACCGTTTCTGTCTTACTGTGAATATTAATCCTGGTCCCATTTCCAAGCAGTGTCTGTCCACATGAAGTCACAATACAGAAGTAGGTTCCAGCGTCATCGGAGCTACGGTTCCTCATGAGATGGCTGTACAGGCAGGTAGTCCCTTCACTCTGAACGGTCTTCTCTCCAGAGGAGTACATCAATTGTGGAGCCGAGTGATGACTAGTGTGTTGTGCTGCACACCGGCCAGTTTGAACGGAACAGCTGAGAGACACAGAGTCTCCTGGCTGGACTGATTTAGATTCACTCATCACGTTTGCACCTTGGGAAGAAATCAAAGAATTTTGATCATTAGCATTATGTTCACATTACCATAAGCATTAAGCTGCGTTAATTGGAATACAGAGAATGAATACCTTTCAGCATCAAAAAGGTTCCTGATCCAAATTGAATGTCTTTGAACTGCAAGACTCCGCAGAAGTATGTTCCCGCGTCTTCCCATGTTGTTGCAGATATGCTCAGATGACTGTTGATTCTGTCAAACTTGACTGAATAACGGAAATGAGATTCATCAGCAAATACAGTCTGGTTGTAGAAATAATTGAATGCCGCCACAAGCTGTAGTCCCTCGCCTGGAGTGTATCTGTACCACACTCTTTTTTTCAGTTCACTCTTTATGTGACATTCAATGGTCGCCGAGTCTCCGAGCTTCACTGCTTGGAACGCAACAGGCTGAGAGATGTCGCTTAGCTGTGCAGCACCTGAAATATACAGACGGAGATGTGGTCAGCTCTGTGTTTGCCGGCACTCATGAAAAGGATTTTTCTTACTTACTCAAAGACCAGAGCAGGAAAACATTCACAAAGTGCAGCATCATCTTGTCAGCACTGTCTGTCCTCAGCAGTACGGCTCCTTCTCCACAGCAGTTCTGACTGAAGCAACAGCAGACAACAAATTCATCACTTGTCCTACATTCTGCCACATCCTACAGGTCTGATTGGTTCGTCATCCTCACCTTGCAGAATATGGTTGGCTGGATAACATTGAGGCAAAAAAACTAATCAAACCTTGGCCTGTTTTGTCATCTGTGTCAACAGAATGTATGTTAGTTGATTGAATGGCAACACACACATGTAAGCCAGGCAAAAATGGAAACTGCAATTTAGATGCAGACTTTCCAGAAGAACGGAGGAGTTCTCGAACTGAAAGTGTGTCTACATGCATAAGGCTGGTGGAAAAAAAAAAATGTGGGTGAGGGTAACAGATCCAAGATCAGCTGTATTATAACACTTGGTTGCACTGACCCGAATAAAGTGAAGCGGGTGCATTTTAGAAGATTAAAAAACCTCAACCACAGCCTCGCTTTCCCAAAACACTGACCCCAGCTTATTAGAGGGACTATTTATTCAGTAGAAAGTAGTTCCACCTAAGCCTGTAACACTATTTCTGGAAATACATGCTTCTTGTGACTTTTAAAAAATCATTACTTTTTGACCTTGTTGTATTGGGGCACAGGCACAGTATTTCTATACAAAAATTACAAAAACCCCGACCAATCAGCTTCCTGGGAGGAGCTACTGCCAGCTATGGCTGTGGTTTAGGTGTGTGTGTGACACGACACAGAGAGGCGACTGTTTGTTCTTTCCAAACAAAAATGCCAGCTCCTAAAGAGGTTAGAGTTTGATTAACATATGGTTCATCCAATCACCTGCCAAGTATTTTTTTGAAGGTGCCATTTTCCAAACAGTCGCAAATGACGGCTTCTTAGAGGTTCTGTGTAACAAACCATCTAATGGATCAGGTATTTGATAACTACTCCTATGTAGAGACTTTTAAATGTTTTTTGTCACACAGAGAAAAATGGCAGGTGTCCCGATTATTATTTTGTTTGAGATGTGATTTCTGTAGTTAGGTGGAGTTGAGAGAACGCAACTTGCTGACGCCTGTGTAGAGCATTGACCAGTACAGAAGAAGTTTGTCATTTGGCTC
>NW_022280041.1:10555251-10669206 GCF_004355925.1 Anarrhichthys ocellatus | reverse complement strand
TGTACAGTTCAGAGTCACAGAGCCTCCTGGCTGGATGGTCTCAGATGGTGACTGATGGACAGAAGTTGGGATTTTCAAACCTGAACCCTTTACACTGACAAAAGTGCCCTCTGCAAAAGTCAACACAAATGTAGTGCTACTTGCGCAGTAGTAAGTTGCTGAGTCTGAAATGTGCAAATCAAATATTGTCAAGTGATTTTGACCGTTTTCAGCATCCAGTTTGAAGCGTGAATTGTTCTTGAATTCATGATAAAAAGTGGCTTTTGCATTGTACACATAGACGGTGGAGATCAGCTTTGGTTTCTGTCCCAGCGTTTGCTTATACCAGTAAAGCCATGCTGGATCATCACTCTCATAGACACAGTGCAAAGTCATTTTGTCTCCAACATTAACTGATACAAAACCACTCTCTTGACGCAGAGATGAGGACAATTTCAGATCAGTCACATGAGCTGAAGTGAAATGAGAGACAAAGTAAATACACAATTATTTATTATACATTATATATATATATATTGTGTATATATATTAAAATGTCTGTATCTATGAAAAGTTAGAAACACAAAAACACAACTCACCCATTGTCCACAACAACAACCATGTCACATAGGAGGCAAACCTTGGAGATGTCATCGTGTTCAAATTCTTGTGTTGAATGAAGAGAATCGAATACTTTCTCCACTCTTTAGAGACAAGACTGTGTTTGATTGGCCAACCTGATGTGACACTGTGCTGTACGTCCTACTTAGGAAACCTGATCACACGCTCACTTCCATCTATAGAGTCAAGTTTGGTTCATGTAAAGATTCACATGGTGAGAGAGGTACATGTAGAAAGCAATGGCTCTGTATGTTGGTATTATATATAAATAATGGGAAAATAGATCACAGGTATATACAGTAATGTACACTAGTAATGACTTACAGTGAAGTCTAATTAAGCTAAACATTTTCATCACTTTACAGACACATTATAGGTTTGATAATTTACCTGTAACCCCCCCCCAAAAAAAAACAAAAAAACATCATAACATTGACATTTTTGGGAACCTGCCTCTATTTCTTTCATTTGAGATTTAAAAGCAGTAAGTGGTATCAATTCTTTGAGTTTTAAATCATTCTGCAACATATTCCATGATGAGGGTGCAGAGTACACAAAAGCCCTTTTTCCCATTTCCGTTCTGGCATTTTTTTTAAATTTTTTTAATTTAACCTTTATTTAACCAGGTGAGTCCCATTGAGATTAAAAATCTCTTTTTCAAGGGAGACCTGGCCAAGACAGGCAGCAACACAAGACACACATTTGGGACAGTGAGCATAAAGAAGTCCTGAGAACGCAAGGAGTATTGTCCGACACTTTTCTGCATGATGAAGACACACAGGTAGCTTGGGAGCAGACCAAGGATTGCCTTATAAATGAAGGTGTACCAATGACAGAGCCTACGGGTGGCCAAAGCAGGCCATCCTACCCGAGAGTAGAACTCACAGTGGTGAGTCAGAGCTTTACAATTGGTAATGAACCGCAGTGAAGCATGGTAAGCTGTGTCCACCATACGAAGACAGTTATCAGAGGCATGCATATAAAGAAGATCACCATAGTCCAACACAGGTAAGAAAGTAGCAGCAACTAATCGCTTTTTTTCATTAGTTGAAAAGCACAGCTTATTTCGAAAATAAAAACCCAGTTTTAACCTCAACTTTTTCACCAGGTACTGCACATGTGGCTGAAAAGTGAGTGATATTCTGATGTTTCAAAATGCCCTGCGCAACTTGTGTATTCTATCCATTGTTTATGTTGTTGTAAGTAGTACTCTAAATAGTATTTCAGCTAAGTAATCTTCTTCTTCTTCTCAGAATTACCATCACTAGTTTTATTAGCTTTAATGCGTTTGACTTCTAAGCACTCCACTGTTCTTGGATATTTTAGTGGTCTTTGGCTAAAGGAGCATGTATGTGGCAGTGCAACCACATAGACATCCTGCTGAAAACCACAGCTGCTGCACTGACAGAGATACAAAGATAAAGCGCTTTTCCATGCTTAGTCATTGTACGTATTCAAAGCTACCCTACAGCGCAAAGCATTCTAACTTCAGCTTGCTCTTCACCACGAGTTTTCCAATAATACAGTCACAGCCGAGTCAAGTCAGGGCCGACACCTTGTTCGTCCTCTACCAACCAGAGGTGTAGTGGTGCGAATACACAGGTGATACAGTGACTAGCCACCTCTGGGTGGGGGGGCTGCTATTTAGAACGACACATGGAGGTGCTTTCTGATGAGACACACCTACAGTATTGGAAGGGTGACAACATTGGTGTGTTAAAATAAGTTATTTGTTAAGGTTTGGGTTAAAATAACTTCTTCATTAAGGTTAGATGACCTTCGTTGTGATGGTAACATTATAACCATGTGTTAAGGTTCGGAAACTGTTGCGGAAACAATAAGCAATTTCCTGTGTTCAATTCCAACGATGTCCCCGACGTCCCCCCTTTGTCGTTCTATAATAACTTCACGTTACGTCCTCCTTGCTCATGTCGTAGAGGGCTACAGAGCTTTGTCACTTGAATGGGTGTTTGTCCTTTTGGGGCTCAAATGCTTGATGCTGTTGTTTTTCTTGGGAGGACAGTTTCCATTCTTTTGTAGCTCTGTCTTAAGGAGAAACTTGGGGAACAATTCCCCCTACCCTTGTTCCATAACCCACAAGGTCTCGCTCCCAATTTATCAAATACCAACGATTGTCAGTGGTCCACAGCGACTTTTGTCCAGGAGACCACTGATGGTATCTTGTGTGAAAATAATAGTAAAAGTTGACATTCCATCACATGAGTCGTTAGTGTCATTATTCATGTGACTCACAGGAGTCGCTCGTCACGTGACTCGGTAGTCAGTCAAGTTAGCATAAACCTAACTTCCTGTGAAGATGAAAGTTTTATTTTCAAAGGACAGTGTGCATGTAACAAGTGGAAACAGACACGCCGTCCCTGCCACGTCCCAAACTGACGCTAGGGCGGTACCTAGAGTGTCATAGTTTAAAGCTAGCTAAGTTGATCACATAATGGCGATTACACCAGTGCCCTTTTAAAACAATCAAGTAATACATAGGAAGGTGTTTGAAGTCAGACCATGAAGATGCTTAAAGATGCTGGCAGAGGCCAACTCTTCAAACACTATGTAAAACATAAGCCAAGAAGGTAGACGGGCTCCATTGTAACCTAAAGAGAGTCATTGTGAACACACATGCTTCCTTTGTCTCAGGACTTAAAGCTCAGGTTCAAAGCTTTTTTTCTTAATTAATATTTGCAATGTCTCTAATCTTGTGATCAGATAACATTTATTATTATTTATTCATCTTTTAATTATTGGCATTTGCCCCCTTCTCGATCTGTAATTTGCCAAAATCTCTTTTGTACTGTGGTCCTTGATTACTCCACTGTTGGCCTGGGTGGTAACCCTTTTATAGTATCCACCACACTGCTTGCAAAGTAGTAAGTAGCTAAGTGGCAAATGCCTGCTCAGAGTACAAACACCTCTACATCCTGCTGAAAGCCACAAATGTCTTTGCAGTGAAAGTATGGGGATGAAGTTCAACAAATTCTGTTTTCAAAGCAGAAACAGACAAAGTATAGTGACTATATTTACCATGCTATTTTAAACAAGGCTTTACCCAACTTAGGCCCAGAGAGCAAAGCCTGATTACTTTACTATTTTCTTTGACATTATTATTCCCTCATTATACCTCACTAAGATCTGATCAACTGGCATATTTTGACAACACTGTAACAATAAAATTCTATAACTGTACGCTCACTGTAACCTGCTGTTTATACAATGTGACGCTTATTAGTTTTCTACTTAAATACATTTTTAGATTTTTTTTTCACTCACTCGCTCATTCCCTGTTTACTGCAGTTCTTGTCACTTTTAACTCTGTTTACGAGGGGGAGGACGGCCATCCCCTGACTGTCACCAGCCGCTTCTTTTGACCTGTAATCAAGAAGCTAGTGCACTAAAAAGGACTCGATCCCTGACTGGCTTTCCACTCGCATTCACTTCTATGTGTGTTCATTGGCACACACAATGAACTTACAGGTAGAGCTCCTGGAGATTTAAGTTAGATGCGTGCAGCAGTTGCCTGATTGTGATGTTATTGCTCAATAGTACTGGAGTGTGACATGATTGGATTAAAGGATTGGTCATGAATTATAGAAAATGAAGATTCACAGTTGCATTTGGTTGAAAACAATGGATTTTAGAAAAGAAAACTAAGTTACAATGTGAAGACATTCTGCTTAAAACCACACAGACACCAAAACAAAGAGCATAGGTTCATAAATATGCATATGTCCGGCCTTCTCAAAGCATACATAGATCTCATCTGTTGACTGCAAACCACAAGGTAGGCTATACAAAGATTCTTACATCAGTGAGTTTGTTACAATATGCAAAAACAAGTAAACAAGTAAAAACTATAAAAACTGCTTTTTTTGTGAGAATAATTTCCACCTCAGTATATTTTGTAGGTTCCATAGTCTGAACCAAGATGGCAAACTGTATTTCTCCTTTCATCTTTGATAACGGCAGCATTGATCCTCTCCCTCCATTCTTACCTTTCACAATAAAAGCCCTGGTCATATAATATTCACAGCAGATAATTTCTCATCTTCATGTCTGTTATTTGTTATATGCCCCTTTTGTATAAAGGCCTTAAGGCATACAGTACTTCTCAGACCAGAGGACTGTAGAAAAATATGTTGCTGATATCTGCGATGCTTTTACAAACATATGTACACATGGTCAACGGTTAAGGTTTTGCTCATCTCATGAGAGACCGATACAACGGGTATAGTAACAGTGGAAATATGGCACGTTTGCTAGCACAGCTGAACTGTCATTGCACAGTTGGTGAAGTAGATTACTGCAATCCAAGGCTTTACCTCCATTATATGTATATGAAAATATCTACATCACATCTCAACATGTTAACAGGTGTAAACAAAATGACGTTTTACAAAGAAATATATATAGAAAAATATATATAGAAATGAATCATGTCCAGCTCTACAGCCTTACACTGGAGTACACACATTCAGTCTTGGTGTTGTCTCTCTGTCTTCTTGATCCGTTGGCCCTGTGGTCCCTCAAAGCAGCATAATGGAGGTTGTCTGCATCTTGGTAACTCTAGTAGCACATTTATTTTAATTTTAAATGTATGAATCACAATGAAGTAGATGGAAGAAATGAATTGTTGTGATTTTAAATGTGTCAGAATTAAACAGTTATTTTGAATAGATAATAGTCACCTCTGCATTTGTTGCGGTAAAAGCTGAAACTCTTTGAGACTCTGTTGGGAAACAGAAAAAGCTTTTTATTTCAAAACCATCTTCAATGAAGACAAGCTGTTGGATGAAAACATTCCTAGTTACCTGTGCACTGGCAGCTGCTTCTCTTCCTCATCTTGTACACTGAGAAAGCCAGTAAAACAACCAGGATGGTGTTGAATGCCAAAGCTGCAGTCAGGACATACACAAGAGAGTCCGGAGAGTCCACCTCATCTACAGAGAGCCAGACATCATGAGACATTACAAACCTTTCAGTAGAGCTAGATTGATAAATCGTCCGATAGCTTATTGCATTTTTATCAGTATCGGTGTATATCTCGGCAGATGCCAAACTACGTTTAGAAATTGAGAAATGGTGTCTCCATCGCAGAGTTGGTTCACCAGAGAGCACTGACAAGTTCACTTTGTCACATTCAGTAAAATCTCAATCAAATCAAAGGTATACGTATCAAAATTGTGTCATGGTACTGTTGGACTCCTTGCTGTTTTAATTTGCCTTTACATACACATTTGATACGGGAATAGTAATAATTTCTTCTCTGCTAGAATTTGACATCACTTACTCACTAAGTTGGTCCGATTTCCAAACAGTATGTGTCCACACAAGGCAACAGCACAGTAGTCGGTTCCAGCATGAGATGGATTCAGGCTCTTTATCGGCAGGTTGTAGACACAGGTGTGTGTTTGTGTGTTGGGTTTCCTCTCACACTGATCATTCCTGCCTCCATCGGTGTAAATGAGTCCTGGATGAGATTCTTCAGAGTCTTTCAACCAGTAAACACTGTGTTGTCCATCACAGGTCCCAGTGTGAACTGTACAGTTCAGAGTCACAGAGCCTCCTGTCTGGATGGTCTCAGATGGTGACTGGTAGACCAAAGCTGGGATGTTCAAACCTGAACCTTTTACATTAACAGTAGTGCCCTCGCAAAATTCAAACTTGTATTTATCGAAATGCATGCAGAAGTAAGTAGCAGAGTCTGAGATGCGCAACTCTGAGATTGTCAAGTGATTGTTCTTGTTATTAGTTTCCAGTGTGAAGCGTGGATTGTTTTTAAATTCATCACTAAAACTGCTATTTGTAGCAAATTTATAGAAGCTGGAGACAAGCCTTGGTTTCTTTCCCAGAGTTTGCTTGTACCAGAAAAACATAGCTAAGACGTCGTCTTCATAGAAACACCGTAACGTCACGCTGTCTCCAACATCAGCTGATACAAAACCACTCTCTTGACACACAGACAATTTGTCAGTAATTGTCGGAGCTGAATAGAAAAGACACCAAAAAGAGTACAATTAATGCCATGTTAGAAGTTATATAATGATTTGAAATTATAGCGGCAATGAATATATATTCATGAGGATACTAATACATCCACATAATATCCAACTTACCTATTCTCCACAAGCAAAGACAAGTCAGATACAAAACAAAGTTCAGAGATGTCATCGTGATCAAAATGTCTTCATGAATGTGGAGAACCTCCATACGTTCTCTACTCTTAGAGAGAGGACTGCGTTTGATTGGCTAACAAGAAGTGACACTGAATATCCTATTTTGGAAACAGTGAACACATATTCAGTGCCCCCTCCATTGCAAATTCAATTGGTTCTACTGTAGAGTCAAGCCACGTGGTGAGAGGTACTAGAATCACAATATGATTTCTCACCCTCATGTATAAAATCCCTCAGAACAGAAATAACTTGGTTACAAGGAGTGTGGAGAGAAGTAAAGTTCAACTAGAGTTTTGTTGTCCACAGATCACTCGCTTTCATCAGCCGACGTCAGCAGCACAAAGAGCTCTAACGGGTTACGGTATTTAGAGAGTGCTTTGAGAACCAAGAGACAAAGACACAAAATGTTTTTTTTCTCAGATTATTGTTGAAAAGTGAAAAGTAATAAAGTAAAATACTTGGTAATTCAAACATTTGAAGAAGTACTGAATCCCACTGATGATATTGTATGAATGTCATTTGGTCTATTACACCCAGATAAACACTTCTTAACAATTGATGAAAAGCTTGATGCAAGTGTGAATATTTCCTTTATCCACAAAAAAACGTTTTTTTGATCAGGTGAAATGCCAATTATCCGTCTAATAGGAATGCTTTCACTCGTTCACACCTCCTTCGTCACAGGAGTGATAAAGGTGAATGCTGGAAGTGGGCTTGATGGAAAGATGCAAACGATACAAAAAAATCCTATGGTATAACTCGATCTTTGTAAGGATGTATGTGTATGTCATACCCGCTGAAGTCTACACTTTTATTTGTTTAAAATATTTGTCTTAACTGAGCCTCTACCAAACAATAACCCATTTGGGTTAGGCTTTTAGGCTGTACTTAGGAACAGAACTTAGAAGCTAAAAGCAATCTTAGTTTACCTTTTGCTCATTACTATATCCTAGGAATGTCATTAGTTTAGCAGTAATTTGGTCATAAATTGAACCATTGAGCAAAACATTATTTTAAAAAGCGACCCGATAATGCTGTTTAAGGAACGGTTAAGGCACCATCAAAGTGATTACAATCCATCCTGTGGGGAATATGAATGGGAGTGCCACATTTCATGTCAATCCATCCAATAGCATTTCACTCACAACCACAAATGTGAACCTGACGGTGGTAGACAAAGAGACCGGGGATAACCAAAGTCAGCACAGTAGGAGTCAGCTTCTGGGGACAATGAATGTCTGCACCAAATGTTGTGCAAATTCATCCAGTAGATGTTGAGCCATTTCACGGGATAAGTGAAAACTTTGACCTTTGTTTTTGATCACCAAAGAGTTCCTTATATTAGAGGCTGGATCAAAGTAGATGATCAGCCGACCAACCCAGATTGCCATCCCTAGAGCCACGTCACTAGCATGGCTGAACTTAATATTTTCTTTGCAGTGGCTGTTGTTGTTGTAGCAAGTAGTTAATGTAACTCATCACATTGCACAGTGATGTAAATTGTTTCAGCTATTTCTATCAAGAAATAAGTGATTTCTGTTGGAGGACATGATGAGCAGTTTACTCTCACAGCAAAGTGCCACTCCCTTAGCCAGTCGACACTGTTGCACTGCACTCTGAATGATACAGATAAAATCAATGTCATGATTGACGGTATCTATGTTAATGACACAGAGTTGTAATGTGTAGATTACTAGTTATTATTTGATCAAACCATAGTCAAGCCTTTTGTCTCTGATTTATTTATTGATACAATCTACTAGAGTTGTTTGCGCATTAGAGTTGTACTGTGAGGCTGCTGTGCATGAAAGCACTGCAGAAACTTCCTGTCTGAAACCCCAAAGACAAAGAGACAGAAGCATATTGACAGATAATCTTTGGCTGCCGACCACACAGAGGCTAAATGAAGATCCTTACATCTCTGGGTTTGTCTGTATTCAGTCTTGTTTCCACCCTGCGATGAGAGGGCCGGCACTGCTGATCCTGAGCATGTGAACAGAAGAAGTCCCATCCGTATCATTCATGCCTGATGTTTGCAGAGGCTTGCTGATTTCAGAATGTATATTCTGTTAAAAGCACTTGGAATATGATCATGTTACCTGCATTTTTGTTGTAATTTTTGTTGCCAATAATATATAGATTTAGTTTCTCTGCTCCTGTGCACACCCTCCAGCACTTTCGCTCTCGCAGTCATTATTGTAAAGAAAGTTCCACCTCTAGTTAAACCCGAGACCAAATGGACAAATGCTTCTTTTTATCTGGTGAAGAGGGAAACACTGGTTGAGAGAGAACTCACACCTGAACAAGAAAAAACAACAATGATAAACCTCAATTTCAACAAGCATGTGCTGCCCAATGACTCCAGCTCATCTGCCTGTGTGCCCCGTGTACCAGAGGCAAGGTTTAAATGAAGGAAATGAGACGCGTCTCCCGGCATTAGGGGGCATTAAACAGACAGGTATGGCCAGTGTCTGTCATGTACACACTCTCAATAATGAAGCACAACCTGTTGAGCTCTTGAAAGCACTCGTTTTATTAGTTTACTGCGAGGAAAGGATCTGACAGCAATGCTCCTATTTCAGAATAATAGACCTTGTATAGCTTGATAGACACATTCCTCTTGAACAACAATTAGGGAGACATGAAATATTCCCAGCTCCATCACCTTACACTGGAGTACACACATTCGTCGTCCCTCTGTCTTCTTGATCTGTTGACCTTGTGTCCCCTTAAAGCAGCATAATGGAGGTTGTCTGAATCTTGGTAATCCTGGTCATGAAATATATTTTCAATTTTCAATCACCATGTCAATACACATCACTCATGTAATACATACATGTGTAAACACACTAACAGCAACACTTATATAATGCAATGACACATTTCCAAAACGTTCTGGTTTGTACACACAATGGAAATTCATGCAGCAGAATCTAGTTTTTTAAAAGTCCAGGTTATGGTTGGGTAAGTTCAGGTCGCGGAAAAGACCAAACAGTTACAGTATGTATTTCAGAACTATTGTACTAAATAGCATTCATTTGTATAGGTGTAGCCCCCCATACGTTGTTGTTGTTGTATATCTGTCGTATATATATATATATATATATATATATATATACAGTATATATATTTATATTTATTGCGGTGAAATACTTAAAAAGTACTCACCACTGCATTTGGAGTCAAGGCAGCTGAAGATCTTGAGTCTGGCAAAGACAAAAAATACCATATTGATTTTATGAGTAGTACCTATCGACACAAATGAATCAATGAAGACCCAAACTAAAACCAATTCATACTGTAACACCAGCACCATCTAACAGCGTAAAGTCTCCATCAATCATCTCACAGACTCTCCCTCAAACTGATGACTGAAAATCTGAAGTTGTACTTGAGATGTGCAACGGATAAACCATAAATATATCCTCATGGTATGTAGTAGTAATCAGCATGGGGGAGTAATTGATTTCTGACACTCTTGTCTTGATTAGGTTGTCTTTATTCTTCATATCATCCTCAAATGGTCGCCCCACTATCAAGCGCATAAATACAGACTGTTAAAAATACAAATGACAGTAAGCCTACCTGTACATTGGCAGCGGTTTCTGTTGTTCATTTTAAATGCTGCGTATGCCAGTAAAACAACCAGGATGGTGATGAATGCCAAAGCTCCACTCAAGAAATACACCAAGACAAAAGAGTGGACTTCATCTGCAGATCAAAATGATAGAAGATGTTACCGAGCTGTAGAACATCGAGGAGCTAGTAATGACAACTACGATGTATATGAAATGTTACTTACACTCAAAGTCTGACTTTTTCTCGTCTCCAGTCAACAGTATGTGTCCACACAAGGCAACAGCACAGTAGTAGGTCCCAGCATGAGACGGGTTCAGGCTCTTCATCGGCAGGTTGTAGACACAGGTGTGTGTTTGTGTGTTGGGTTTCCTCTTACACTGATCATTCTTGCCTCCATCAGTGTAAATGAGTCCTGGACGAGATGCTTCAGAGTCTTTGAACCAGTAAACACTGTGTTGTCCATCACAGGTCCCAGTGTGAACTGTACAGTTCAGAGTCACAGAGCCTCCCGGCTGGATGGTCGCAGATGCTGACTGATGGACAGAAGTTGGGACGTTCAAACCTGAACCCTTTACACTGACAGTAGCGCCCTCTGCAAACTCAAAATCGTATGAATAGCAACCTGTACAGTAGTAAGTAGCTGAGTCTCAAATGTGTAAATCGGAGATTGTCATGTGATTTTTATTGTTTCCTGTGTCGAGTGTGAAACGAGGATCGTTCTTAAATTCGTTACGAAAAGTGCCACTTTTTTCATGTTTATAAAACGTAGACACCAACTTCGGTTTCTGTCCCAGAGTTTGCTTGTACCAGTAAAAGTTTGCTGCAATTCCTTCGTAATAACATCGCAAAGTCACGCTGTCGCCAACATCTGCCGAATAAAAACCACTGTCTTGACGCACATATATTGACGATTCCACATTGGTCATCTGAGCTGAAGAGAAGAGAGATCCAGAAAGAGCACATTTAATTCAATGATATAAGTCTATCACAATGCCTGCATGCAACATTTGTAATCATATAAAATGTAGAAGAATGCAAATACATTCACAACACCTGTTGTTCCCAGGAACAGATAAGTCAGGTACAAAGCAAACCTCGAAGATGTCATCGTGTTCACGAGTCCAAGTTGAATGAATGAATCTCAATACGTTCTCCACTCTTCAGAGAGAAGACGCTGTTTGATTGGCCAATGAGTAATGCCCAATCCTGATTTGGAAACAACGAACACATGCCTCCATTGCATTGCTCTAAGAGAGCTCAAACAGGTCTTCAGAGAGACGTCCCATTTGTCTGATCTCTACTCTATCATTCCGTATATGCGATCAGGGATTTTGGCAATTGCATGTATTTTATTGTGAAACTTACTAGTTACTAGTTGATGTTCTGTAAGAGTTTTATTGAAAATAACTCATGAAGGTACTTTCAGGTTATGTATAACACTTCAGTTCATTTAAGTCTTTTTTAAACCATCAGTGTTAAAAAAGCACCCGCATTTGTGATGACACAATGTTGTGTTTGTAATATCTTTAAGTCTTGCCAACATTCTATGTATCAATTTCCCCCATGGACCATACACGGACATGGTGTGGCACAACAGGAGGTTGTTCAAAGATTAACCGAAAGAAGGAAGAAGATGTTGGTCCATTGCCTTAACCTGCACTGTAAATTATTTCCAGGATTTCATGATATTTAGCTGTAATATTTCACAATAATTTCCATAATTACCAATTCACAGGCTTTAACTGTGACATTTCACAACATAAGACTGCATTCAGAATACCTCTAGTAGCCAGTAATTTAAGATAAATGTATTGTGAAATATTTTACAGTGGTATGTCCGTATTACGTTAGTAATTTGAATTAGATATTTTTTGTTGTGGTAACTACATGTGGCTAATTTTGCTGGTAACAGTAAGTAAGTAACAGTAAATTCACTGCAACACCAGCTCCTTCCAAACACACACACGTTATGGCCACTGCTTTGTTGATACATCAGTGAATAGAATGGCTGTGTGTTAGCACAACTGTCTATCCATTGGAAATACCAGGCAGACTTTGATTAATCGTAATAGGAAATGTGTTATAGCATCTGTAAATGTTTACACATTAATATGTAAGTTAATTGAAAAAGTCTGCGCATTAGAGTTGTACTGTGTCGCTGCCGTGCATGAAAACCCTGCAGACTTCCTGTTCGAAACCACAAAGAGGGCAGAAGGTCCTCGAGAAGTATGCGACCAAATGCATTGAGAGATCGTCTTTGACTGCCGACCACACCGAGGCTAAAAAAAGATCCTCACACCTCTGGATGTCTGGTGTGCAATCGGCACATTTACTGTCAACAGCCTGTGAAGAATAACGTCGACATAAAAACACTCGGGGGTGTTACTCTCACATTAGTTTGTGCCGCATGCAAAGCGAACTTCATAAATGACATGTTGCCTTGTTGTAGCCCTGCTGTGAGAGGGCCGACTGTGATGTTTCCGAACACATGAACACAACTTGAAGGAGTCGGACACGCTTTATGTTTGTAATGCCGTCCTGGACCAAGTGTGTCCCACTGACTCTGATATAGTGTTGCTGAGAGTTTGGTGTGCTTTTGATTCACTAAGTAATCACAAAAAAGAACCAAATAACATCTGTGGTCTGAAGGAGGAAACATTATACACAGGGGCATTTATGCCTTTAGCAGCAGATATTTATTTTTTTAAATCATTTTCCAGGCGTGCACGCTCTCTCGGGTTTCTCTCTCTCTCTCTCTCTCTCTCTCTCTCTCTGGTAGCTGAGCTCACAGTCGCCACAGACGATGGGTTATTTGTGGTTGGGTTTTTGTGCATTGTTGGCTACAAGTAAAGCGAGAGTGGAAAAATGATATCTATCAGATCAAAGAGACCAGACTTGATTGTACAGGAACATGTTTAATTGTCACAAGGTCAATCTTTACCTGATATGGAGGGGAAATCTGACAAAAATGCCCCCTCTAATAACAGACTAATGAAACATATCCAGCTCTGCTGCCTTACACTGGAGTCCACACAGTCACTCAGGTGGCATCTCTCTGTCTTGTTGATCTGTTGGCCTTGTTCCTTCTTAAAGCAGAATAAAGGAGGTTGTTTTTTCATTGTGTTGTGGCAACCCTGGGAATAAGACATGAAATAGTGAATTGCGTAAAGGTGTTTTTTTTGTTGAGACTGTGTCAGAGAGGTGTCCTGTTGTGACGTTTATATTTCAAGGAGTGGACAAAATAATAGAAACCACCCCCCAAAAAACAATAATGAAATCCAGAACAGCACCAACTTCAGTCTTGCACAATGACCATCGGCCACAGTTTTACAATCTTTAATCAGTCCTCTTTGTAGTACATTGAACTGGATATTGTAGAAGTGTTGTTCTTTGCTCTTTTTTGTTCATCCGCATGCTCTGTTTTCCCTCCTGTTAGTGGAACCACACTATAAAAATACTCACCTCTGCATTCGGAGCCGAGGCATCGAAGGATCTAGCTTGAGAGTCTGGTTGTGAAAAAAACAAACAAAAGCCTTCATTAAAATGTACTATATTTTATGGTTCTCATTCATTTCTTTACTGCTCTCTTCCCTTTCACATACATTTGTTTCTGTTTGTCTTGAACATTGTGTATACTGCTTAAGCCAGGGAAACAACCAGGATGGTGGTGAATGCTAAAGCTCCACTCAAGAAACACACCGAAACAAGAGATTCTTCATCATCTGCAGAGCTTCCAGCATTGTTTTCATTACATTTGATCAGAAAGTTGCTTGCGCAGTAGTAAATAGCTGTGTAACTTTGCAGAAAATAAAGAGACAAAATGCACTTACAAAACCTACAACTTATCCATTCTCCCTAAGGGCAGACATGACACATACAATGAAAACATCGGAGGAGTCATCTCATTTAAATTGCCGGGGTGACTTCAGATAATCTGTATATGTTCTCTACTGTGTTTGATTGGTCAATCAGAGAGGACTCTAAATGACCACATGGTCAGTGTTCTCTGAGCCGCTTGTGAAACTGCAGCACCTTCAGCCACCGTCTGACTTCCGATGCTCCTAAAGTAGTGCTATTATGGTGAGGATGGCCTCTGAGTGAGGGGGTACGCCGTTCCCACCATTTTGTACTCGGCGGCTGATGTTACCACAGTCTTGGAAAGAAAGGGGTGAGTAGAGGGGTATTCAATTGGTTGCAATCTGCAACCACACCGCTAGATCCCACCAAATCCTACACTCTGTCCCTTTAAGATAACACTGTCAAAGATAAGTTCTGGTTGGAATGTGTTGTGAAGAGGAGGGACTGTAGATACCCCTCCTCTTCACCTTGCTCCCATTACTGTTTGGTCTATCTAGCCATTTAGTTTCTTATTGACTATAGAAGACACATGTTAGCCACATGTGTTAACTCCCTGGCACTATGTTAATAAATACATACATGCATACTGATCACAGAGTGTTTTCATTCATCAGTTATAAAAGACACATTTTAGCAAAAATGCAATGGTTGCTCTTATTGGGTCACATGCAACTTAACATTGACCTCTGATCTCCTGATAGTAGTATGTTTATAATATATTTTGTTTAGACATTTCTTAGCGCTGGTATAGATGAAATTACAAGTATTGATATGTAGTGCAACTAGGAGACAGGAAAATGATTGTGATGATAGTTTCTGTTAATTGTAGTTTCAGAAAACTTAAACAGCGCTGACTAAACAGCACTTTGACTGAATTTAAAGCTTCACTGAGACCAGTCTTTGCATGAGCTAATACATCAATCTGGACTTTAGTTTTTCTTATGCACAGCATCTAAGACACGATGCTTGTTTTTTGACAAAGTTATGTAAGATGTAAGGCTCGCTGAAGTGCATGACTCTGTGGCCTGGAAGCTATGGCCCGGTCTTCCTGTGTTCATGCTCTGCTAGGACTCATGTTTCCACCAATGGAAACTTATACTGTAGTTCCCACCACCTTCACCACAGGTGTGAACGGTGAATGGTGAGAGCCGGCTGTAGATTGAAAGGTGCAACATACGTATCTGGCAAAAGAAGATATTAATAGATCGTAGGGGATTTTCATGAGCGTGCTCTGTCTGTGTCTGTGTCCAGTATTACACTTTATGTACGGAGGAAGATCCATGTGACAGTGGCACACATTGCATAAAAAAAACTTTTATTTTCTTTCAACATTATTTAAAATTGTACATTTAGTCATGTAAAGTGATGCTGTCTTGCAAGTGATCGACAGGACAGAGAGATGATTTGCTGTAAAGGCAAAGTCCAACTTCACTGTTTTCTACTCTTTACTCTCGAGTACACACAAACATCTTCCACGTTGTCCTGGTGACGGTGCCGTTCACTTGTTCTGTTCAGATTCAGCGCAGCATAATAGATTTCTGCATCTTGGTTCTGGTAATGACAAAATAACAAATTATGTGAGACATACAGTACTGGAAGAAAACATGAAATATCTGTTATTAAAATTGTATGCAGGGATTCTATAGCTATGAATTTATTTGATCATACAGTAGTTTCACCTACCACGACGTCAGAAGCTGCAGAACATGCCAGGTGAGAAACAGCTCCTGAAAATCAAGACATACATCATCACGCCGGATCAATACATTTATTAATTTTTTTATTCTGAAAGTCTTACCTTTGCAGACAGAGCAAGTCTTTTTTTTCAACTTGTACATGGCGGAAGCCAAGACAAGCAGCACTGCAATGAAAACGGCCAATGCTGCACTCAGGCAATACACCTGGAGAAGAGGGACTTTGGTAGAACCTCCTAACATGCGGTGAAGAGAACACATTTCATATCCTTTTGATATATTTATATTGATGGATATACAATAAATATGGTTAATTTAATGTCTGTTTTAAACATGAGCAGGATGGAACAAACAATCATCAGCTTTTATCACCTACCTACAATCTCCACTCTCGTTCCACTGCCAAGCACAATCTCACCGCAGGAGGCCAGAGCACAGTAGTACATCCCTCCATCAGTGGAGCTCACAGACTTCAAAGTGAGGTTCAAAGTGAAATCTTTCACGTGAGGCTCAACGTTGGGGAGATATTCACACTCGTCCGCATGGCGATAAATGACCGTAGGCTGAGCAGCACCATGTCTGAACCAGTAGAGGCTCTGCTCCCCCGCACATGCTCCAGCATGCACTGTACAGCTCAAATTAACAGAGTCTCCCGTCCGAAGCTGCTCCAACGCCGGCTGATGGACGACAGCGCGGATGTTGGATGGTGATGCTTTGACGTGTAGGAAAGCTCCCTGTCCAAATTCAATTGTGTTGAATTCTAAACACCCACAGTAATATGTTGCTGAATCCGACAGGCGAAGATCCTCGATTACGAGGTGGTTGGTACCTTCATCACCTTGTGCTGCGACTCGAAACCTCTTTTTATACGCGGGGGAGATGGACATCTCTGTTTTTCACATCCCAATTGATATAATGAGAGGTTTGCCTCCCATTTTTTGCTGGTACCAAGAGAGGAAAGTAACAGCATTATCCTGACAAAAGCACTTTAAAGTCACATTCTGCCCAACGTTAGCTGTTATGACCCCACTGTCCTGAGTTATACTTGAGGTCTTGTTAACAGCTGGCACCTGACCTGCATAGGAAAAATGCATACGATTATATCATCTCTGCCTTTAAAACCTCATCTCTCTCTCTTCAAATTGTATTCATGCATATAGAAACAATGAAAAAGGGTTTAAAATACTCACAGATTTGGCTGAGAAGCACAAGAAAAATACAAAGTGGCATCATCCCTGAAGCTCTGCAGTTTGTAGCCTGTGTGTTTACGGACGCAGCCAACCCTTATAGGAGATGGAGGCTGTTTGTGATTGGCTAAGCTGACTGGTTTGGTTTAGAGTCCTGCAATTTGTCCCTTTGCAATAGTTGAGTCTGTTCAGGTGATCAGAGGTGTAATTTAGGTTGATTTAGTCTCTTTGGTCACATCAGTGTTGGAGGACAGAAGTTGTAACAACATGTTTGTGTGCCATGAAAATTACCTTTTTTTTGGATAGAGGCGTTGTGCACGTCAGTGTTTGTTCTCCATGATATACATAGTGCTTAGAGAGGATTTTTTTTAATTTGGTAGATTCAGATGTGCTTATATGATTACAGATATAATTATTTGTGGAAGTGTATGTTCGGGAATGTTTGCGGTTAGGTGGGTTCAAAGGGAGTGTGTGGAAGAGGTGTAGAAAGAAAATTAGAAATCGTGGTCGAGTGATTCAACACATTTTACTTAACTGCTAGGTACATTTTGATAACCTATAGCTCCCTTCATGCCAGTGATGTGGACTTTGTTCCAATGTTTAGAGGAAACCACATATGAAGACTGACCACAATGTTGCACAGAGTCATTGTTTTTTTGCTGTCCTCTTCTGTGTTTCTAGTCGTGAATTGGATCTGATTCAGTGTTGCTTTACTGCTCTCTACTGTACTATTTTTAACTTGTTTTTAAGGTGTTATGTTGTATGCTATGGTTAGCCGTCAATGCCAAGTGCAGCGTAGGTAAAAGGAGGAAAAATGTTGAGAACAAAGGGAAGAGGTAGCATCTAAAAGCTCTCATTTTAACCTATTGTATCATGTGTAAAATATACAAATAGCACATCCTGTGTTGATATGCTTCCCATTAGCTTCTGCCCCACATGGGACATACCTCAACTTAAAGTGAAATTTGAATTCCCCTTATATTTTGTGTGTGGAAATATATACTAAAAATGATACTGCAGCTTAGTTAGCATTCACCACCAGTGTTGAGGGCTGGCATTTGTAGGAGACATGATTGTTGATGTTCTTCCCCTTTTCCCCTACACACACATAACCTTATACCGTTAGTGATTTAGTAGTTGGGAGCAGCCATTGTGCTGTAAAGTTTGTATTGCACTCAAAAAGTGGAAGCTAGCTAGCTAATTAGCCTAGCTTCCTACCGGTAGCAGGTAGGATGTACAAAGAGAGCTGGATACAGCGTTGGAGGCGGGGCCTTGTTCATTCCTATTCCTATGGAAGTAGCTCAGTGGCGTATGAATCCAAAAAAGTTTGACTTTCCAGTTCAAAAGTACCCAGATCTTCATGGCGATCATCCGCATCTATGGGCCCATAGAGAAGGTGCATTAGCGTTTCCTTTAACCCCGCCTCCCAGCCCTTGGTCCAGCCCAGGCAGCAACCTCCGGTTCTGACGAGTGAAGGCAATGCGGAAGTGTCTTCAACTTTCATTCTCTCTACTGGTCAGCAGGGGGCAACTCCTCTGGTTACAAAAAGAAGTCTGATAGTATGGAAGTCTATGAGAAAATGACCCTACTTCTCACTTTATTTATTCCCTAAGTAAACATTGTGGACACAGTTTATGGTCTCAATCGATAGTGTCAAGTCTTCTTCAACACAGCATGATGTTCTTATATGCTTTAGGGCGGGCCTACAGTGATTGACAGGTGACTGCCGCTACCAGAGACGTATACGGAGTCTCTACATCACTCTTCCGCATTCCAAATATGGTAACTTCTGTTCACTGGTCGCAAAAAGCCAAGATGGTGATGACTGTATTCTAAAATGGCGACGGCCAAATCATCCAAACTCAAGGCATCAAAGCGGCAGTCCACAAACCAGTGTGTGACGTCACGATGCCTACGTCTCTTCTTATACACAGTCTATGATCCAGCCTCGTTCTTGGGTTCATTCACATGAACAGAGGAAGGAAAAATAGCAATTAATGCATTTTACAACTTTTACGACCTACTGATTTAAATAAGCTCCATTTAAGGGTTCGCCCTAGGATGTTCCAATGTAAGCTGTGGAAGAGTCTCCAGGGCATGATCAGTGCTGTGTTTATCTTACACTTAAGAAAAGAGTGGGGCTAGCTAGCATTAGCTGTTTCTTTTTCATCTGGTTTTTACAAATGACCAGACTCTCAAAACTCACAGTAATGAGTAGTACAGTAGTCCTAGTGCAATAATTGGACAATTTCACAATCTATGGTGGCTTAAACTAACAACACATCACTGATATAAGTGCCTTGAGGTGTGGACAGTGACAGAGCTAACATTGCTACTGTACATTATATTTTGCTTGTCACATTACATGCTGAGGTAGGGGATTTTACTACTGTAACGTGAGATAAAGTGATGAATAAGATTGGAAAGGAATATATCTTAATGATTTATCATGCCTATGAATCACATACAAACCTTTGTCAGCATTTCCTGGAGCATACCATTTTAGACTGTTGGTTTCAGTGTGGTGCAATCGAATTGCAATTCTCAGAAAAACGGATGAAATATAATCCACCATAGTGAAAATAAAGCTACTCATGCAGTAGACTTTACCAAGCAGAGGCAGGCTACTGCGTCTGATTCAAATAAGTCGTTTGATGTTTGTGGTCTGTACATGAGGTGAAAGCTTTACGGTTGTTGACGCAGTAGGGATGAGTCACTACTGACCAACACTCCTCTCCCTTCAACCCGAAGCTACTTCCTGAGTCGCGCAAAGTGACAGAATAAGACGGCCCAATTGTCGCTGTTTCTCAAACAAGTAAAAAGATCCTCCTTTTCTGGAGAATGTGAGTCAGATGTGGCAAACAATGAGAAGAGGAAGCAGCCCCGCACACTAAAAGCCTTGCATGTTGAGCACTTGGCCGCTTGTCAAACTCTTTTGTCTTCAATGTCTTTTCAATGTCATTTGGAGCTTGTTTTTGTGCTGAATTTCCCAAAAGCGTGTGTGTGGAGAACCCTTTTTGCTCAGGTCATCTGCTGAAGAGACAAGCTTTTTTTGTTATTCAGTCCAGCTAAACTTTGCAACGTGTCTTTGACTGATGAAAGCAGCGTGTCTTTTGACCTTCTTATAGGACAGGAAACCTGCAGTGTTTTCGTTCCACAGCACAAAGGCCCGCACAGACCTGCTGCGAGAAAGGCTGCTAATATCTAGAAAGCTGTCATTTGGAGCTGATTTGTCAAATGACAGTTGAAATGATTCAGTCAATTTAGAACATTTGGAAATAAAAATAAAATCTCATAATGGATTTACCAACTTTACATATTATGTTTTATCATTACTAGACCGTCCCACATTCAAACCACGAGTGATTTCAAACTCATGTCAATTTAGGATTGCCGGAGAAAAGTTACATGGAATTACTACATTACTCTCATCTCACTTCAATCTCTTCAAACACAACTGAAAGAGCATGTTGTTAGTGGGTTTGCAACACGTGGACACTGCCCTGTTGCCCTGTGCCAACAGGATGCGGTACATTTTACACATGAGGTTTTCTGCTATCTATTTGTTTGTCACAATAGTTGAAAATGGGTCAGAGCACCACATTCAGCAGCAGATACATGTTTTTTTCTCACCGAGCTTTTGGCATTAAGACATAAAGCAGGTCATTTAACTTTAAAGTCTCTTTTACCCTTACCCAAAGATATACAGAAACATTGAGGCAACTTTTAGAACAACATGCGGTTGCAGAGAAGAGAAGGTAAAGCTCGGCCCCCAATAGTTTTGTCTCCTACTCCCTCACAGCTTAATGTACTGTATCGATGCATTTGTTTTTATCATTTTTGTTTGTTTGTATAAAGTGTGACTTTATGTGTTCTATTTGTGGCTTTTTACCTGTTAATTCACATGTAAGTTTATAACTATATGCATGAGATGGAGAATTGAAAAAGTGGAGGCGTTATTGTGAAGCGACTGGGACAAACAAAGAGCGTCACAAATAAGACCACAAAGACATCCTGTCAGGCGGGGGGCAGGGGGGAGAGGAGGGCGACAAAATCACTGGGGCTGAACTTATGTATGCGAGATTGACCAGAGCGGGAACTCAGAGTTTTTTTTTTCTTTTCTCAATCTTTTCACAATACTCTGTTGACTGCAGGACTTGTAAAGTTATCACTGGCTTCATGAGTGTTTGAGAGGATCAAGTTAAGAGATACAAAACACCAAAGCTTACATAGTTCTCAACTTGATCGAGGACGAGGAGGGATGGGAGAAACACTTTTGTGACAATGACACATATATACGGTATATATATATATAATATATGATCATAATACGTAGTTAAAATGAAGAAAAGCTGACCTACTTATTTGGTAAAGCTGAAATTCTGCAATTTCTAAATAAATGTATATTTTGACTCAAACCATGAAACTGAGTATTTCTGATTACTTTAATGGCATTGCATGGTGGTGTCATGGTACTGACGGTGCTCAGGGCAGAGGTGAGATATTTACTCTCTGTCAGTCGACCACAACAACACCTCCAAACACATCGCTCTGTGGGTGGAACAAACAGGACACGCCCAACAAGTGACTTTGAGATGTTCTCATGCACTGTCTCTGTGGTGTGTTCACTTTAAATAACGTATCTTTCCAGCCTGGTGGTCAGGGCAACGTGTAACTGTTTGATGAGTTAAGCAAAATGTGTTGATCATTTTGAAAAGGTAGAACTGTATGAGCATCATGATGTAGCACTTGTATGAGTGTAGATTGACTGCTGCCCTCTACCGACTGAGAGCCTAACTGCACCCAACTAACTGAGTAGAAGCAAGGCCTGATGCTGAATTTAAAGGGGCACTCAGTTTACTCGTCAAGAAGAGAGCTACCAGGATAATGTCCTCTGAAAGAAGATAGCTGATGGTTCCTGGTAGCTCTCTTCTTGGACCTAACTCTCTTCTTTCAGGGGACATCATCCTAGGATAATGCAAGAAGAGAGATAAAGTATTTTGAAAGAAGACAGCTACTAGGATAATGTCTTCTGGAAAAAACAACTCCTGCATTGTCAGCAGAATTGCATTATGTGAAATGTTGAATCCAGTGTTGAACTTCAATACGAAATAGTTGGAACACCCCTTTAGCCACAGTCAGAGGTATAGAAGAGGGTAAAACCACCTAGAGTCACGGTAGCCCACCTGTTACATACACACAGAGTGATCAAAGCAGGAAGATTTACAGTAAACACATGCAGGGCACATGAGGACAGAGGACTTTGTAGGAATGAAAAAAAATGAATGCATTTATTGAATACATATTTTCATACTGGTGAATGCTCTATGGTGCTCAGCAGTTGGAGGTACACTAACATGCATTAGAATGCACGCGGGTCTGGATCGGCTACGTAAGCAAAGCACAGAGAAGCTTGAATTACAACATAGAGAGAGAGAGACTTCATTTTCTGCTCAGGTAGACATTACTCCACTATATCTTTTCATAGCAACTAGTTGTTTGATGCTTACTAGTGGCATGAGTTTCAAATTAAGCAACTTTTTAATAAAATGTTATAATAGGAATTTAAATTACAGGAGTTGGTGGGTGGTGTAGAAGGTGTGGTCACTTCAGGTGAGACAGTCTAACTCCAGCATAAATGGTCTCCTCCTCTGGGTTCCTCTGTCCTCTGCTCTGGCCGTGCCTCTTCTTGAAGTCCAGTGCTACGTACTGTGGAGCATCAGATTCCTCATTCTGAAGAAAATAACAGACGTTATTACTAAGTTATTAATAATAACTGATGCTAAACTTATTTAGACATGGGATGCGTCTATATACAAAATATAAATACAGCTCACATGTTGGGAAGATTTTTGAGCTTACCTGACTGTCAGGGGTGTCTTCTGGGACACTCAAGTGGGGTTGCAGCACTGTAGTAACAGAAAAACATCAGATTTTTTTTGTCATTACCTTTAGTCATTCGCATGATTGATGATATTGATGATAAAAAAAAAAAGATCTGTGGATTTTCTCGAGTACCCTTGACATTATTGCTGGAAAATAGAAATTATATGTACTTTTCAAATGACGTCTCAGAGACAGATACCTCAAAATAAAACCCAAACTGGCTGCATGGCGAGATAGCACTACGCATGAAAACATGGTTTAGAATTGTGTGTGGATCAATCCTTCCTTGTATCCCCATTAAAACAAGAGATAGAAAGACCGACTTCTTCTCTAGTAAATATGAATTAGTAGTACCTTGAGAATGGAGATATTTCCTCCTGGACATTTTGCAGAGGATGCCGATTAGGATGATGTTCAAGACACCAGACACAAGCAGAGCTGCGACCGAGCATTTCATCAAGAGAGGAAAAATGTCACCCTGTTGCTCTGAGAAAAGAAAAAGCAATGTAGACAAGCCCAAATAAAAAGTGTCTTTAATTTAGATTTTTTTTCTCTAAACTTTGCTCACCTCCAACGTCCAGTCTTGTTCCGCTCCCAAACAGTATCTCTCCACATGAAGCCACGGCACAGTAGTACGTCCCAGCATCAGACCGGCTCACATTTGTCTTCGATAAGCTGTAAACACAGCTCTGTGCAGGAGGCTCCAGGCTCTGTACACACTGACTGCTGATGTGCGTGTGGATGTACATAATACCCAAGTGGGAATTTCTTGAATCCTCCTTTTTGAACCAGTACACACTGTGTTCTGTGTCGCTGGTTCCAGTGTGCACGGTGCAGTTCAGAGTCACAGAGCCTCCTGGCTTCACAGAGTCAGACGCCGGCTGCTGGAGGAAAGACCTGCGGCTGGACTCTGGAGGAATACACGTGTATAGAAAGAGTTATTAAATGGAAAATCAACTGGGAAAAAGAGATTTGTGTGTCCAAAATCAAAATACCTTTCAAAACCAAAAACGTGCCATTTTCAAATTCAGTGACTGCAATACTGATATGTCCGCAGTAGTACATAGCTGAATCCGAGTCCTGGACATTAGAAATGTTCAAATGGTAGAACTCTGCATCAGTGTGAACTGAAAAGCGTTTGTTGTCTTTAAACTGGTTGTAGAAGATGTTGCTGTCAGGTGAATGTTTGTAGAACGAGGATATTATCTGAGGTTGCTCCCCTGCAACCTGCTTGTACCAGCACAGATTGTTGGCCCTGGAGACATAGAAACACGGTAAAGTCACGTTGTGTCCGGGCTTAGCGTAGAGTAGAACGCCATCTGAAACACAGAAAGATAGAAATCAATGACCAGTGAATGCAAGACATCACTTTAGACATTCCAAAAGTTAAAAAAAATCTAATTTTCAGGCACGGAAAATATCGTTCGCAGTGACTTACAAGCTCCAAAGACAGGAACCAAGAGCGCGTACAATTTGAACATCTCCGGTGTTCAGACCGTAACAGTGTGATGGCGGTATGAGTAAAGGGGTCGAGGACGACAGCTACGCCGTCAGCGGAAAAATGTCTGTACGTGACCCAAGTGGCGCACATTTTGTGGGTGTCAGTACTCCTACTAAAGGAAGTGAGAAGCTGTGAATTTCCGACAGCTATTGTAATCGGTCCGTTGACCCTAGCTAAACCCAGATCTTTCTAGAACACCATCAGCGGTTTATTTATTTGACATTTGTCACACATTTTGTGGTTTGAATGTCTTTGTGCCACACTTGAGTGCACTAACAGTCTGCCTACTTTTGTGCATGCAAATTACAGAATGAGATGTCAACTATTGCATTATATTCTGTTAGACGAGGCAGGGCAAGTTCATCTGAATAACACCTTTTTAACAACAATCCAATACATGAGACTGAAAAGGGGCCTTAAGAAAACACATAGGCAGTATAACAAGAGACATATGAATAGGATTTTAACAAAGTAAGATTAGGATAAGATAAGCTAAAATAATAAGATAAAATAAAACGGCAAGGGGCAAGATGTGAATAAGTGGTGAACAAGCGTTTTTTGAAATAAGATGATCTCTCTGAGTTTGTTCCAGATTAAATGACGCTGCTCCATAAAGTTTAGAGGACAGTAGGCAGACCTGTACCAGATGATCTGACATTTTATAACAGAGCAGCAGATCAAAAATGCATTTTTGGCCCTAAACTATTCAGTGCTTTAAGCAACAAGAAGAAGTTATTTAAACTCTGTTATTTGACACAAAGGAAGCCACTGTAAAGACTTGTGTAAACTACAATGGTCAAGTCTACTAAGGATAGATGGGTGGAGAAGTTTTTGTAAATCCCACTGAGACACAGCAGGGGTTTTACACAGTATTACTACATTTTAACAAATGATGTCATTCTCTGCCGTGATGCCTTTCAATGTCTTGAGTAATTTAAGTTTTGAAGTTTTATTCAAAGACTCCAAATCAATATGTACTGCCTTCTCCTGTATTAGGTAACTGGCTTGAAACGTGGGTCAGTGGTGTGTTATCATTGACAGTAATGAGTAACAACGATTGCAGGTCTAATCTCACACAGCAGGCTGCTGAACCTTCTGGGATATTTTCTGACTTGGATGGATATTGTAACAGGTTCTCTGCTACCCGGTGGGTCTGGTGAGCACAAGGATGCCAGCACACGGTTGAATGACGGTTTCAAATGTTCTTTATTGTCATGGAATCTGACTGGCTTGGCCGTGTGCTCTCCTGCCTTGCCTCTGAGCACATGCCGCGGGAGTTTTGCAGTGCTCTCCCGTCCTGTCCGTCCCAGTGTATCACTGTGCTCGTCCCGAGCCGTCCCCCTCGCCTCCGTCGCTACTGTTGATTAAATACAGCTGAGAGTGAGACAATCAGGATCAGTTTCAGCTGCGCCTAATTAAGTCTCTTCCCGGAACCGTTCCCTGAACCACTCCCACACTCCGTCCCCTCCACAGCTGAGCCACCCATGCCCGCCACCACAGATATATATATATATTACTTTGAATTTGTTTCATATTCCAAGTATTTCATATTTGCAAAGGAAAGGACAGTGAATTTTACTCTATATTGTTTTGCTCTATATTGCCAAAAGCAAACAGTTTGGTGGTTGGTGACTGAAATGCGAGAAAATTACCTGCAATTCCTAATGTTTCAAAAGCAACAGGAGGAAGGTTTGTCCTGTCGTTGTCTAAGTAGCTATGTACAGCCATGTTTTCTCGTTCTCTCTCTCTATCTCTATCTCTCTTACACTCACACACAAGCACGCACACACACATAAAGCAGTGAGACAAAAAGCAGAAGTAAGTGCTTGACACTTTATCCTTTGCTTAATCACCATCTTTCATCATGTCAATTTAAAGAAACTCATTTAAAAACAAAACACAATTTGTATTATTTCAACACAGATTAAGAGAGAAAAAGCGGTATATCATTAAAATGCAGCAAATTTAGGGCAGCTTTGACAGCTTCTCACCAGAAGGAACTGCCAGAAAAAGTTTGAGAACACTACATTTATCAGCACCACAGAGCTCCAGCAGGTAGCCCAGAACACAACACTGTCAAACCTGAGGCTTGTATTTGCTCTGTGCTGACACACCACAGGCATATATTGGATAAAGGAGCAAAATGTGAACCCATATCTCTCAGCATTTACTCAAGTGTTTTCTCTCCAGGTGCTTAGAGGAGTGAAGCACCTCCATAAATCACAAATAAACCTTGCACTTAAGAAATACAAAAGTATAAGCGTATTATAGTGTGTTTTCATTGTTGTTGCAATTACCAAGACACAAAAACTGATACTTGTGGCACAGGTATTGAAAGCGCTAACTGCAGCCTAGCTATTGACCAGGTATGCTAAACCATAAGCACATTGGGCCTCGGGGCAAGAACCACTCGTACCAACAGATTTGTTCCATAGTGACGAGTTACTAGTGATTTAGCAGAACTTGTCACATTTACCAATCTTCTCATATTTTGAATTTTCTCCTCGGTAAGAACACAGTAAACAACTCGTGCAGACCTGTGGTAGCATGCATGTGCAATTAGTACGCTGTTATCCAAAGTATTTCACCAGTGGATTGTATATTTCATTACTTCGAAGCAATTTTGAGTTTGAAAACTCATAATTATGTTGACATCCTGTTTGACTTTGCAATTCTAATTATAGGCCAATTCTAAATGTATTAATAAAGCCTGTCAACGATATCAAGATCCATTTAGATAGGCTATTGATGCTATTATAGAACACTTATATAAAAAATAGCAATATGCACATCTGAATGTCATGTACATATAAAGTCTTTGTAATAACAATATTAACAAGATTATCGTCAATAGTTAGTTAAGCTTTATTCAATCAGGATGTCTCAGACCAGACGCCATTCATCACATAACAAGGAACGTGTGTCTTCAGTTTGGTTTGCAGTCCACTCCAGTAGTGAGCTGCATATAGTGCCAGAAGCCAGTCCTCCCCAGTTAAGATTTGGTATGAAGAACTTTTAAGGCTCAACTACCCTGAGATGTGCTGGTGTCACGGTTGTTCACTTTGACCTGGACGAGAAAACCTCCACCTTATAGATACGTCAGTGTTGGCTATCCATCCTTTTCATATAACTGTGGTGAGTGCAATAGTTGTCTTGAGTGGCGAATTGAATAACACTGTGGTGGAAAGAGTCCAGTAGTTTAAAAGGATGTCTCCACAATCCAGAGAGGACAGTGGATTGTATGAATAAGATCAGTTCTGAGAAAAGTGTCCAAATTCAACAATCATTGTGTTCATGCACTCGCACAGACACTGCTTAGCTTCATGTCTTTGAGACAAAGTTATGCACTTAAGAGAAAAGCTGTATTTCTAAAAAAACAAGCTGTAGGTTATTCCCCAAGCACCTGAATAGTCTTTCCAATTCAAATGAATTCAAGATGTGAGTAAGTGACATTAACTCTATCTATTTACTAGCAAGTAGGATGATGCGAAAGGGTGATTCTGCGGGCAAACCAGAAAATAGGGGCAATTTAACAGGCTTCATAGTTATGTTACAGTGGGCTTTTATTGCAATCGTTTGAAACAATGGTTATTAAATAGTATTAGTAAAAATAGTATTAGTAAAAATGTTTTTTTCTTCATTTGGCGCGCCTTGTGGCTGGATGGCGCCCATAGCATTCGCCTTTACTGCCGCTGGGGTCGTAAGAGTACGGCTCAGAGTAGGAACTTCGAAGCTCTGTGTTGCAAAGGCACAAGAAATAAACCAGATTCATACAAAACAGAGCAAAAGGAAGCAATAAAGAAAAGAAAATAATAAATCAGGGGAAAGAAAAGCCTGGTGGAAGGTAACTGAAATAGCTTGATTCATCAACTACTAACTTTTTGAAATATTGTATTACTCATTTCCTTGCTCAGTTGCTTTTCAGAAACCAGTTGACCAAATATCAGCCTGACTTGAGGTTGAGTCAAATTGGGTTGGTGTCACACTCTACTTGTTTTCTTTGAAAGTTGTGACTTCCTATTTCTGTTCTGTACTCATACGCCCATGAGGAAAGTGCTGCATACTGTGTGATACAGAAACATTATGACAGAGATCTCATCAGACCCACCAGGGACAGAGGAAAAGGTGAGGGATTCTTTTTTTCCTCCAGGAGGAGGTCTTTGTGCTTAGCACGAGGGGTCACGCATTTCACAAGTGTAAGAATCTTGCAAGGAGACAGTTTAATCCACTTAAAGATGTTTTTTCACTCCTTACAAATTAAATGTGCTTTGGAAATGGGTCAAATGCCTTTAGATTATTAAGACCTGTCACCAGACGTAAAATGTAATTTCTTATGTGTCTTTGCTTTTGCAGAGTTTGCAGCAGAGTAGTAGCCACAAATGGCCGAGCTAAACTAACATTTGCTTAACTTAGGGCTGAAAACAAGTGATACATTTTCTGAATGACACTTTTTATTTCAAATGTGAACGCCTCAGGTTTAACAGTATAAATTTCCCCACTGGAAATGATCTTATCTTATCTTATAAGCATGCAATTGTGTTTCATCAGAAATCAGAAATCATGTGAGCCTCTTGAGTTGATTACTATACCTTAAACGTATCAACACGCAGAGATATTTTGCATGCTGTGTGACATGATCAAATAGTTGAAAGGTTACACAATGAACAGAACTATAGAGAGGATGTGGGAAATGTGAAAGATAAGACTGCAAAGACACACAATGGCACCACACGGTCTGCAAACAGAAAGATACATTCTTTCAGCTGTTGAAATGCAATGAAAAATGCTGTTCTTTAACTCAAGTTTCACACATAGCAAGTATATTATAGTTTTACAATAAAACACAATTTTTGCAAAGTTTGCAAAGATGGACTGTTGTTGGTCAGTGAAGCTATTAATTCAATTCAATTAAATTTATTTTGTATAGCCCAAAATCACAAATCACAAATTTGCCTCAACCTGTACACATGCGACATCCTCTGTCTTAGGGAGAGCAACATATCTCTCTCCCAGGATGGACAGAAGTGCAATAGATGTCATGTCAAAGCAATGCGTACTTAAAGTGAGCTTGTGTCCGATCCTTGTATGTTCTGCCCTGATTCTCTTGTCTGGAGGTAGTTTGGTTTTGACATCAAGGTGTTTTTTCGGGCGTATGATAAACTAATTGACCTAATGTTGTTGCCATCTTGCCTCAAGAAAAATAGTTGTAACTAGTGTTTGTTTAGTTAATTGTTAATGAATTACTTATAAATGCCTTAGTTAGATCCATCAATAGGATCAATATTTGGATTGCTAGGTTGTGAACTATTGGCTGGATGGTGTTTTTTTCACAACCTGACAACCCTAATTAAATGAATTTACTGATGTTTAAAGCCTAAATACTTAGTTTAATCACCTTAAGTTACAGACTGAAGAGTTTCCAGTATTCGTTTTAAAGGTTGTGCAAAAGAATCAAATGAAACAGAGAAACAGATCATTTGCATGCAAGCGAATATGCAAAACAGCAAACGCATGTTTTTCACACCTCTGGTGTGTTTCTTGTTCTTGGTGCTTGGGAAACACGTAAAAATGTGTTCTAGCCAAAAAGTGGCTTATGCATAATGAGAATAACCACAAATATGTGTCTTGTCATGAACATTAAACTGTTTTTGCATGAATTAAAACAATTTATTGTTTTTGAATTATCTAAATATCTGAATGGGCATAGAATCGGACATTCATTGTATTCTAATCTCTGTCATAGATCACATCAGTGTGAAGCAAAAGGCCAACTTAAAGTTCGACGTCAAGACATCTACCCTCCAAGATGGTGCACTGTCCTGTCAGCCTGAGGGCAAATATCAGCATTTTTCACCCATCAAACCAAACAGAAAAGATGAGCTCTTTGAGCATGTTCACCATTTCCCTCCATGGCTTGGTCTCCTCCATTGGCATCCTGGAGAACCTCCTCATCCTAGGGGTAGTGGGCTTCCATGTCCGTCGCTCTGTCATTAGTGTCTGGATCCTGAACCTTGCAGCCTCAGACCTGCTGGCCACTTCCTCCCTGCCCTTCTTCACCCTCTACATGGCCTGTGGCAGCACCTGGACCTTGGGCACAACCTTCTGCCGCATCCATTCCTCCATCTTCTTTCTCAACATGTTTGTCAGTGGTTTCCTGCTGGCGGCCATTTCTATGGACCGCTGCCTGGTGGTGCTGAGACCCGTCTGGGCCCAGAACTACAGGAACGTCCAAGTAGTGGGGAGGATATGTGGGGTGATCTGGGCTTTGGCTGTGGTCTTCACCATCCCCTTCTACATATTCCGTGACACCATTCATCAACCTAATGGCAAGATCCAGTGTTACTACAATTTTGCTCGACTCCTCCCTGCTGATCCATTTGACCTGGGACCTTTATGTAAGCATCGCAAAGAGGCGTTAGCCTTCATGAAGCTCTTTCTGTCCTTCCTGATCCCTCTTCTGATCATCATCCTCAGCTATGCCGCCGTCAATACCAGCTTGGCACGCAGAGGCCACCGGCGCCCTTTCCGTTTCGTTCGGCTCGTGGTGGCTGTGGTGGTGAGCTTCGTACTCTGCTGGGCCCCGTACCACATCATCATCATTATGGAGGTGATAGCTCCCAGTGGGCATCCTGCCCAGATATTTGCAGGCAAGGTCCTCCCGATCTCAGCAAGCATCAGCTTCCTTAACAGTGTCCTTAATCCCATTCTGTACGTGTTCAGCTGCCCTGACCTGTGCAAGAAGATCAGACATTCTCTGGGTGCGGTGATGGAGAGTGTCCTGGCTGAGGATCTGGCAGAGTTTGGCCGACGCCGCAGCACCGCTCAAAGCTCTATCTCCACCACCGAGATTGTGTTGAAGCAGAGGAATTCGATTACAACCTTTTGTCTGAATGGAGAGGATCAGGAGAAGAATGAAAGTCTTGCTAATCCTGCTGAGAACTGAAAGAAAACGTATTGCATTAATGGCCAGGCTTCCGTTTACTTCTTGGCTTTGTATCATTACAAACTATCAACTAACATTCACCTCCTATCGCTTCCTGTAGGCCCTTTTCACAGCAGCCATTATGACAGGTGATTTAGTCAGCATTACTCTGCAGTGTGTACTTAATGACAACTGCTGGAACAATCATACAGTATTCTGCATGCTTTTCTTATTTTGACGTGGATGCTTGTCTGATGTGTATATTTTGTTGAATGACCCATACATTATTGCTTCTTTTTAGTTGCTTGCTTTGTAAACATGTGTCTCTCACTAGATGTTATCAGCAGGAGCTGACACAGGCAACATTTTTGAAATACAGAATGCGCATCTTATTTTTTTGCCCATTATGCTTATAATAGAGAATTGTTGTCATAAATGTCCATTATTGTAATAATTTCCATTCATGTAGAGTCTATATGTATTAATGCTGTGACATTTCTAAACATTAATAAACGGAAAAACATTCAGGTGTGTCACTTCCCTTGCAGTCATGTAGCCACAGTCATGCTTGTGTTGAAAATGACTGACAGCAAACACGTGATTGAACATTCATTTTTAATTGATACATTTTTAATTGTAACATGACAGTAAAAAAACATAGTTTGATTGTGAAATGATTGATCCATCTAGTAAATAGATGGATCTTATTTTGGTTGTATAATTTGGGTATGGTATTGGATATCACAAAAGAGTGGATTTTTGGCCTATTTGTACTGAATTATACATGTGTTGAGTTTATGTCAGCAACAGTTGCACTTTGAGATCTGTGTTCCTCTGAAACAGTATTTAGATCACGACGAGTAACTGAAACTTGAACTCGTGGAAATCTTTTAGCTGATGAGGTTGAAGCACCCTGAAGAAAATGAATGCATTTGCTGAGAGCTGAAACACACTGTACACATGCACTTCCACTTGGTGGCACACTAGCTTTGACTAAATACCAGGAGCTCAGCTCTGAGGTAATATCCAAGTTATATCTCCAGAAGATTATTATGTCCAGTTTCGCTCTCCCTCTGGTTGTCTGAGGGAGCTCTGGTACTGAGGCTAATCTTTTTGTGTGTGCTTTGCCCCCTTCCCAACCAGGGCAAGGATCTTTGCAGCTCTAGCCGGGCATCGGGGCACAGGAAGATATAGAAGAGGGGATTCAGCAGGGTATTGAGGCTGGTCAGACCGTAGCACAGGCGATAGATGAGGAAAATGGAACGCTCCATTCCACACGGCTCGTCAGTCAGCAGCAAGGACACAAATCTGTATCCGCCCACGAGGTGATAGGGTCCAAACACAACAATGAAGTTGATGGTGATCACGACGAGGATGCCCACGATTTTGTGCCGCTCATGGTCAGAGAGAGACGGAGATCGTCGGAGTGTCACCCCAATGTGGGCTGAAGTGTAGCTAAGGGAGGAAGCAGAGTTGCAAATGAGAACATCAGCCATCAGAATATACTTGATTATATAATGTTCCCCAAGGACATTATACCATTTCCCTTTGTCAAACTGTACCACACATAAACAAGGAAAAGGAGCTCTGTATCACAAAGGGGGCCCTAAAGAGTTTTTTTCAGCTACATTTCAGTTCATGTTGCAATACTCTTCATAGATTTTATTGGATTATTTTAACTTGAGGTTGGTAAATAGCACAATTCTGACCATTTATAATATTTTGACACAAAATACGTTCTTGTGCATTGTAAATTGTCAACTCATTTGACCACAGAAGCTTTGAACAGATTTGGAAACACAACATGTGGGAGTGTCCTCACTGGGAACTTGGGGTTAACTCACCCGAGTATGGCACATGGCAGCAGGAAGCCCAGGGCCACCGTTGTGATCTTGAAGCGGGCGTATCTGGGGCTGACTGGGTACTGCTCCAGACACAGCAGTCTATCAGAGTCGAACACGGACGGCAGCAGTCCACTCAGACAGAACAGGAAGGTGAGGGTCCACACTGCCACGCCAGACAACGCTGCCACCCGGACAGACCGTACTCTGCGGCTGCTAAGCGGGTACACGATGGCCAGGCAGCGGTCCAGCGCTATCAGGCACAAGAACATGACGCTGGCATAGACGTTTACGTAAAAAACGTAGCCCACCAGCTCGCAAGTTATCTGGCTGTAAGGCCAGCGGTGACCACCTTGGAGATAAAGGATCCACAGTGGTAGGGTGAGCAGCTGGAGGAGGTCTGATAGCAGCAGGTTGAGAATGTAGACCAGCTGGCAGCCTCCTACACCGGAGCGGCCCAGGTGGTACAGTCCCCAGAGAGAGAGCAGGTTGCTGGGGAGACCCAAAGAGAAGATCAGGCCATAGATACAGGTCAGGCCAAACGTGTCCGTGTCCAACGGGAGGTTGCAGCTGTCATTGGACATGTCTCTGTTGGTAAAAGCACCTGACATGGGAAACTACAGGTGACCTTACTCAGACATGGATTGACAGTTGCAGGATGATGAGTTGGTGTAGAAATACCCATTCATTCACTCAAAGCAAAACTCTGATTAGTTCCACTTGTCATTTGTCCACTCCATATTATTTATAAATGCTTTCTCCTGTGGAAAAGATCAGGATCAGATTATGTGCTGTAAGTCAACCAATCTCCAAAGCATCCAGGATCCATCAGGCGAGACAAACACCTGCAGAGCAGAAATCAAGAGCATTCTGAAATGGTTTAGCATCAGCAGGTGCAAACCATATATTCCAAAACAAGACGTTTTTACTCACCACTCGAAGACTATGAGACCAAATATGTCCCACAGAAGTGTGCTGCCCGCTCTGCAGCTGGGTGACCTGTGTTCAAGAAATGTTGGGAACACGGTGTCTCGACCAAGCCTTGTCTGTTCTGTGATCGTTTCCTCCACAGGAAACCCATTTCTTCAGATTTAAAAGGCAACATCCTGAGGCAGGAGCCTTTCTGGCCCAGAACAAAAACATATACTCTCTCATTCTCTCGGTCTCCCGCTCTCTTACTCCAGTAGCAGACAGGATGATTGAGATGGACAGGAGCTGTGAGGGAGGGAACTAATGTATTGTCCTCTAATGCCCTTTATAGTGTCGGCCGCTGGCTACGTGCCATTAAACACATTAACCCTTATGCTATGCTGTCTTTGAACATGCTTTTCAACACGCGAATAGTGTTTTTACTATGTAAGTATTTCCAAATTGAATTTAGCAGATTTAGATTTGGTTTCCATAACTGAATAGAGAAGTGTATTTCATTTTATGTTTATTTAATGCATCTTGTTTAAGCTTAGATTGGTAAACTTGAGACAGAAGCAAGAGTAAGCAAGATGCTAAATGTTTTTGAAGAACGTTACCAACTCTAGCTTTAAATGTGTGTAAGTGTATGGGATTCAAAGAGTGAACCATCAACTTTTGTTTGGCTTTTCACTTACTGTACAGTAGGGTTAGTCTCCAGAGAATGAATGCAAGTCAAAGTGCTCTCCCCCTAAGTGACAAAAACCAAGAATAGAGTTGATTGACGGACAAGATTAGAACCACAGAAAGAGGAACTATACAAAAAACCCTGTAGAAGAAAACACATTCATTACACTAAAAGTGGATGTATAAAATCAAATGCTTGAAAATGACTTATTTCATTTATCCACGTAATAGACAATAAATAAGTGTAATTTACCCAGGGTGAACTTTGCTTGTGCAGCAGTGGGAATTAAAAAACTTACACAATTGAAATTGTTTTGAGGAAGAATGGGTTTGTTAAGACAATGGGTGTTAGGCAGTATTTTTACCACATAGTTTCAAGGGGAGGAGGGTCTAATCACTCACTTTGTTTCCTTTAAAAATGTCACCAATGCCTGATTTATTAAATAATCCAAGATTGTGACTAATAAACTGACCAGTCCCTTGGGGCATTGCTACCACCTCATGCTCTCCAGAGCTCAACATTAAGGTCCCCTTGGCGCTATATATACACCACATTGGACATGGAGGGACGGATATCAGGTGGTTGTTATTACATCTTGTCATGGAACAAGGAGTTGTACATAGAAAGATGGGGATGAAGCCATCTGAGGTACCAGGCTATTAGAACCCCAATATGGCTCACTAAGCCAAACAGGGTCTATAAGGTTAATCCTTAAGCCTTGGTGCCAGAACTGAGTTCTGAAAAAATAAAAAAATCATACAGGAAGCTGCAGTGAGAAAACAGGCAACCTCATTGCAACATCCTTCTGCCACTCAAAAAGACAGTTTACTGGTGACAGGAGACAGGACTACAGGAACATATTGCTCTTTCCTCTAATATCTACTTGATTAGTCCTTCTTGAAATGCATTATCACCATACTATGACTATTATCAGCACTACATCTGGGGCCTGTTGGTGACTCAGTGGAGTAAGGTGTGAACTACAGTATCTGGGCATACTGTATATGTTAATATGCAGCCCATTTTCCATGTCCCTTTAGCTCTGAATCACCACCAAACATTGCCCAATCACTGAACAGATACTTTACCATACTGTGTTGAATGATCTTCAGCTCTGCTACAGTCTAGTGACCAAAGTATTTTTTTTTTCCCCTCAGTGTTTAGGCCCTCTGTTTGACCTGGCCAAATTTAGCTGCCACAAAATCAATGTGTACACCACAATCTTACATTTTGTTTGTGGTGGGCACTGAAGTGATCTCATGATGAGACTCCATGTGTGTTTGCAATTACAATCTGTTTAAAGGTACTGTATAGCATTCGTATAGTGTGTGACATTTCCCTTCATACATGCTTTTTACATTCATAGAATGATGACAAAATGACTGTAGGCCATGACCATGTAGACATGAAAACGTGCAACTTCTTGGCCAATGTGATTACACAACTTACATACGTTTGTCAGAATTGTGTCGGCAGAGCCCTGCAGAAAAGAATAGATTTAAAATTATTGAAAAAAAGCATTTAGTATAAAAAGGATAATATGGTGTCCTGTTATTTTCTTGAGGATTTAGATTTTCTCTCCACAGTCCATGATGTGAGCTCTCAGTAGGTTCATGGGTGCAAAGTGTTTGACTAATACAGGAAGTGAGGAAACTCACGGGCTGTCAGATGGCAGCTGTCACAATTTCTGTCTGTGAGATCTTTGATAAACCACTTTGAATGATATGATGGAATACTCATGTAAGTAAACAAATCCTTTGCAATATTTCAAATTGATGTAAATTTGAGTTCAGAATATGTGTTGTACCACCTTCCACCTGCTTGTTCTCGTGTTAGAGCATTCTGATAACACATTGTGGTGAAAGGTTATGGACTTTTCAGTTGTTTATGAAAACTAGCTTAGAAAGGCTTGAAAGGGCCCACTATGATTAATGTTTTATACTAATTTGTATGATTTCAAAACAGTTCCAGATAAATCCCAAAAACTGATGAATCTCCTTGAAACAAGCCTTGACTTCTCGTAGGTATTTATTTGACATCTCTGACAAAAGCATTTATATGGTAAGATTGTCTGTATTTCTAACAAACATGATTACAATTATTCATTTTAAATAGTTAGAATATGGAACAGAAAGGTTTCAAAATAGTAAATGAGAATGCTTGAGTGTTTATTCCCCCAACAAACACTGGGTAGTCACTAAGCATGAGTTATTTTCCAATCCGTTACTCTGCCTTCATCTTCCTCCGGGACCTTCGGCAGCAGATAATCTTACAGACGAAGACTGAAGCCCAGACAAAGACTCCAATAAGGGCCATAATTAAAACTGCCACATCCAGGCAGAAGTAGGAATACCAAGGAAGATTAAAACCTGCTGACTGCAGATGGGCTGCTCCTTTGTTCCGGATGACGTACTCAATCCAAAAGATGGCGGTGTCCATTGGAGACATTGGCCGGTCACGGTGTAGCTGTGATAGACGCTGTATGTTGTCACGGTATGAGGGAGTCTCCAGGATGTCCTTGAGAGCCTCCAGGAAGCCTTCTTTGGTGATTGATTTGGTCTCCACCACCCGAGCTGCCCCGCGTACCTTTAGCCGGACTAGGTTGTCAAACTGGTCAAAGAGCAGGGGCAGGCCCAGAACGGGAACGCCGTGGTAAATGGCCTCGTACATGCCATTGGTTCCTCCGTGGGCTACAAAGGCGCGAGTCTTGGGATGTCCCAGGAGGTCTCTTTGAGGTAACCAGTCCACCAGTAGGGTGTTGTTCCCCAGGGATGAAGGTCTTTCCCCCACAAACCTCCACACCACCTTCTGAGGGAGTTGAGCAAAAGCAGCAGCGATGGCCTCTATGGCCTCACGATGAATGGCCGACACAAACGTCCCCAAAGACATGACCACCACCCCATGCTCCCCGGAGCTCTGCATGAAGGCCTCCAGCTCAACGGGGAGGGGACTGGACTGTTTGCACTGGAACCCCCCTATGTAGACCACGTTGGGCATGGTGGGTCGAGGGAACTCAAAGACAAAATCCGTCCTCACCAGCCAGATATCAGCTGCCCGCTCCAACGACAGCAGGTCAGTCCCAGGAGGGAAATGCCGCTGGAGCAGATCGGAGTAGGGAGAGTTAATGACAAAGTGGTGTTCAACAAAACTATAAAGATAATGTAACATATTCTTGTTTCGTTCCAGAAAATTCATCTGATCATGAAGTTCGCTTCCTGACACGGGGACATAGGAGACAGGAGAGGGTGCTATGGTGTGATGGCCCTCCCCATTATTAATCCAGCGCACATTGAAAACCATCGGCAGCTTGAGATAACTACCCAGAAGAACCCCTAAAGTCAAAGCAGGGTCCGTTAACATTAAGTCAAACTTGGCATCTTGCAGCTTCTTCATAAAAACAGGGTCATCTAACATTGTACCAGCTGCTCTAGCAAGGATCTCATGGCCCTTTCCCAACATGGATGTGATCAACTGCTGTTGGCAGAAGGTGCTTATAAAATGTGGCAACCAGCGGCATTCCATAACATTTTGTAGCATTTTATTGTAGAAGTTCATGTCCGACTCATCCTCCAGCATGGTCACATTAATATAGGTATAAATCGAAGAAGTGCTGGGGATGTACCAGCTCTTGGCAGAGCGCAGCACAGTGATGTTGTGGCCTCTGGAGTGCAGCTCTCGGAGGATTAACTCCATGTTGATCCAGTGGCTGCCATCAACAGGCACTACCAGAATCCTGCTGCCGCTGCAACAAGTGGGCCTGAGCAATACGAAGCAGAGCCCTGTCAGGAATATAGGGATCACGCCAGACATTTCCTGGGACAAGACAGAAAATATTAGACTTGTAAAACCCATTAACTTTAAGGTACATCTCACATATTGTGTATGTCTAAACCTGATTGTGACAAACAAAAGAAAATACCTTGTGTTATATATAACATTTTTGGTAATATCACATGCATTGACAGTAATTTGCACCAATTTCCCAGTGTTTTTTTGTTTTGTTTTATGCAGACCTTGTAGTCTGTGATATGACAGTTTTTGGCTTATGTTAAACATGCAGTGAGAGAAGGTGGATGTCGGCCATCGTGTCACTAATATCTGAAAAGACTTGAGTTGATTTTAGCTTGTAATACATTTTGTTCATATATTTATATATTTACCTATTTTACAATGGAAATTCTGGGTTTTTAAATTGGGCTGAAACATATATACTGTATCTTGTATATTGTCCTGTATGAAATACTAATAGGCCAGTGGCATAAAATGTGTTTAGCAAAAGTGTTTTGTTGTTAAATTGTTAAATTAAAAGTTAATCAAATGTCTCACCTAGTTCTTGTATCAAAATCCAGAAGTTTGGCTTCAGCTCCACGTCGTCTGAGAGTCAGGATACTGTGTGAGATCTGTGTTTCCACACAGCTTAAATTCTACACACAGGCCCTATTCTAACAGGTCAAAGTCCAGTATCTGGGTTATTAAATCAAAGGTCAATTTTAAAGGCATGATGTAAGTATGGTAAATTGCATTTTAATGGATTTGTAATTTGAGTGATCCTACATTTTGCATTTGTCCTAATTATGTCAAGTCATTTAATGTCTTTCTCTTGACATGAGAAAATCTGTGCAAAGTAAAGTTATCAGATGGATTGCTGTTCTTTGCCCAATCGACATATTGTGACTCAATGCAAAGTGACTCATCAGTTTACTCCCGCTGAGCTCCAGATCGCTGCTCATTTCACATCTTTGGATGACAGTTTTCTTGTAGATTCTCTTACATGCAAGTTCAAGTACAATCGGTTTGTTGAGGAAACTTCAGGGAGAACTGGGTAACAATCCAAACTTGGACACAGAGTGTGTGAGACGGGAGTGGCAGGGAACGAGGGAAGGAGGAAGCAGCAAGGTCACACAGCAGCGGGAATAATAAAGTGAGCATTGGTGATTACATTAACAGCAAGAGGCGCAGTACAACGGTCATATCAGTGAGCTGCAGCCTTTCCCTCCTCTCCTCTGCCTCTGCGGAGTTGTATAAACCTACTATATTCCTGTCAGGAATATAGGGATAACGCCAGACATTTCCTGGGACAAGACAGAGAAGATTAGACGTGTAAAACCCAGTAATTTTAAGGTACATCTCATATATTGTGTACGTCTAAACCTGATTGTGACAAACAAAAGAAAATAGCTTGTGCTATTTGTGCTATAACCTTATCTAATTTTTGGCAATATCACACCCCTGTTTACAGTAGTTTGCACCAATTTCCCAGTGTTGTTCTTTTTTTTTTAGATGCAGACCTTATAGTCAGTGATATTCTGTAAGAGAAGGCGGATGTTGGAGATCGTGTCAATAATGTCTTACAATACTTAAGTTGACTTCAGCTTGTAATACATTTAATTCATATATTTATTTACTTATTTTACAGTGGAAATTCTGGATATTTAAATTGGGAATGCCTCCGTTTTGTGTCCATCGCCCTCCTCAAAGCCTCAAACCGTGACTTCAGACGATCGCTCTGTAGGGCTGATAACGCTGCTGGGCACACAGCTCACTAATTGCTCCAATAACAACTGCTTCCTCCACAGAAATGCAGATTCCCCATTGTTCAGATGAACACCCTGGTATTGTAAGATCTCACTATCTCAATGTCCATTCCCTGGATGTTCACTGGTACAGGAGGAAAGTGTTTACACCGGCGGTTCCGCTGTCACCAGCCAATGAAGTCCTGGTTCAGTTCTCTATATTCCCTGTCATCGCCAACTGTGATGAGGCCAACGATTGCAGAGTCGTCATAGAACTTTTGCAGGTGGCAGTTAGCAGAGTTGTGTGTGAAGTCCAAGGTGTATAGGGTGAAGAGGAAGGGAGACAAAATGGTTCCTTGCGGGGCTCCCATGCTGCAGGACACCAGGTCAGACTCACACTCCCGTATCCGCACATAATGTGGATGGTTGGTGAGGTAGTCCAGGATCCATGCTGTAAGGTGGTGGCCCATCCCTGTCTGCTCCAGCTTGTTCCTCAGAAGCTTGGGCTGAATGATGTTGAGGCCACTGGAGAAAAACATGCTTCCAGCCTTTTCCAGGTGAGAGTGGCATCTATGTAGAAGGTAGATGACAGCGTCATCCACCTCAATGCCAGGTTAGTAGGCGAACTGAAGTGGGTCCTATGATGCGCTCACCAGGGGGAGGAGGTGGACAAGGACCAGCCTCTCCAGGGTCTTCATCAGGTGCGATGTCAGTGCCACCGGCCTGTAGCTGTTGAGGTCCTTGGTGTGCGGTGTCTTTGGCAGTGGTACCACGTAGGATGTTTTCCACAGCAGTGGCACTCTCCCCAGCTTCAGGCTCAGGTTGAAGATGTGCTGGACAATCCCACACAGCTGGTCTGCACAGGACTTTAGAAGCCTTGAGCTGATGCCACCCGGACCTGCAGCCTTTCTCACCTTGATCTTCTTCAGTTCTTTCCTCATCTGGTTTATTGTGAGGGACAAGTTGGGGGGCAAGGGCTGTGTGCTGGAGGTTGTTAGTGGGGGGGTGGGGCATTGGATAGGAAGTGTAGTGTATGTGGAGGCTGGAAGGAAGCTGAATGTTGTGGGAAAGGGGGTTGAGCTGGGGCAACATACAGGTGAACTGGCTGCAGACATGTATGGCGTGTCTGCATTTGTTATTTTGTATTTCTTAACACCAGATACTGTATGTGTCCAAGCTTATTTCCTCTAGGACAATGAAGTCTAACTAATTTTATTGTAACCTGATGCCATATAAAAGTAGTTTTCCAATCTATCAATTTTCTGTAACTCAATCAGTAACACAAAGAAGGGAGGAGTTGAAAGATGATTCATGTAAATTATGTAAAAATCGTCGGCAGGGATTTACCAAAAAACTGACAATGTAAAAGCAATGTAGCGGGGGACCATTTCATTCGAGAAGCGTTATTGTGGTTTGCTACTGCTACTGCTACATGTGGACAGTATTTTCTAAGTATCTTATGCAGTACAGGGTCACAGTGCGCTAGAGGCTATTTCAGCGCCATATGCATTTGGATATTCTGCTGTTTGGCATAAGTGAGATATAAACATACTGTACCTGTTTATATTCTATTTTGCCATTCTGTAGCTTTCTTTCCTCCGTTTATGGCTAGCTTATCAGCTGCTGGTTGTTAAACTAATGGATGTTAAGTTTTGAAAAAAGAGGATTGGGCCTTCTTCACAGTAACACATATAATTTTCTGCCAGTGACAATACAAAGTTATGACATGTAGATGGCATACTGAAACATATATACTGTATCTTGTATATTGTCCTGTATGAAATACTAATAGGCCAGTGGCATAAAATGTGTTTAGCAAAAGTGTTTTGTTGTTAAATTGTTAAATTAAAAGTTAATCAAATGTCTCACCGAGTTCTTGTTGTATCAAAATCCAGAAGTTTGACTTCAGCTCCACGTCCTCTGAGAGTCAGGATACTGTGTGAGATCTGTGTTTCCACACAGCTTAAATTCTACACACAGGCCCTATTCTAACAGGTCAAAGTCCAGCATGTGGGTTATAAGTTACTACCAAAGTTATGTGTATTGTTATTAAAAGCAAAGGTCAATAAAGGCATGATTTAAGTATGGTAAAGTGCATTTTAATGGATTTGTAATTTGAGTGATCCTACATTTTGCATTTGTCCTAATTGTGTCAAATAATTCTCTTGACATGAGAGAATCTGTTCAAAGTAAAGTTGTCAGATGGATGGCTGTTTTTTGTCCAATCAACATATTGTGTCTCAATGCAAAGTGGCTCATCAGTTTACTCCCGCTGAGCTCCACATCGCTGCTCGTTTCGCATCTTTGGATGATGTTTTCCTTGTAGATCGGACTCTCACATGCAAGTTCAATGCGCTGACTTTACAATCGGCTTGTTGAGGAAACTTCAGGGAGAACTGGGTAACAATCCAAACTTGGACACAGTCAGAGTGTGTGAGACGGGAGTGACAGGGAACGAGGGAAGGAGGAAGCAGCAAGGTCACACAGCAGAGGGAATAATAAAGTGAGCATTGGTGATTACAACAACAGCAAGAGGCGCAGTACAACGGTTATATCAGTGAGCCGCAGCATTTCCCTCCTCTCCTCTGCCTCTGTGGAGTTGTATAAACCTGAACCAAAATGTTGCGCCGCTCAACATTACATCTTTTACGAATTGTGTGTGTGTGTGTGTGTGTGTGTGTGTGTGTGTGTGTGTGTGTGTGTGTGTGTGTGTGTTTGTGTGCGCCTAAGCTGCTCCTTTATGGAAGCTAGGTTAAGCAAGGTCAAGTGTGACATGTAATCATAACAGACTACAAAGTCTAAAAACTGAATTGACCCCATTTGAACTCACTCACATTTGTCTCAGAGCTGCTCCGTGTTGGACGTTGACTTAAGTCTTCACTACAGCCCTAGTCAAAAGTTTAAAGTCAATGTGGAAGGCAAACACACAGGAGGTGTAATGAAAACACCTCATAACAGACTTAGAGACATCTAAATCATGGAAGCAGCCACAGATGCTGGCACCCCACTAGTTGGGCTGGACATAAGATAGAGCACACTGAGATTTATTGTGTTGAACTTCAGACAGACTTTGAGTTTTATTGCACTGTTGACTTGTATGTGACAAAAATATTAGGAACAGACTGAAAGATTCAGAGACATAAATAAGAAGAATGTATGATTTATCACAAATGCATCTATAGCACAACTTCATGGAACTAAGAATTACAGTATATTCTAATAGTTAGTAACACAATATAACCAGTCATTCAGGAAAAGTGATTTTCGCACACCTCTAGGTGTTGAGTGTACAGTCCTGTTAGCACTTTGCCACATCGCTGCTTTGAGCTTAATAAGGCTAAAATCAGAATGCTAATATGCTCACAGGGACAATGCTAACAGGCTGATGTTACTGTAAGCAGGTAATTTTTTTACCATGTTCACTATTGTTATTTAGCATATTAACAAAGTAGGCCTGCAGCTGAGACTGATGGGAATGTTATTTGTTTTGCAGGTATTTGGTCAAAAGTGTAGAATAAATTGTCAATCTTGTGGTGGTGCTTTAGGAGAAGTCAGAAGTTCACCAAAGTCAGAGGGATCCGTCCTTTGAGGACCTTGAATCTCTACCAAATTTCAATGCAATAGTTGTTGAGAAATCTCGGTCTGGACCAAAATGGGAGACTGACCGAGAGTTCAACATTGTCACCCCTTGACCCACGCCGCCAGCATGGCTGTAACTCCATGCCTAAACATGATATCTTATGAAGAGCTATGTTTCAGTACGGCCGCCGTCTTTGTCTTTTCATATAACAAGTGAAAATTAGCCCATATACAAACATATCATATACATACTTCTGAAGGATAACAACCAATACAAAGACAAAGTAATCAATTATCCAAAAGGAACATATGAAACAAGCATCTTGAAAGTGAAGGAAAACAAGTAAAAAAACAAAAGCATTCCTTATATAATATTAAAGATGTATGTGTGAAATCTGTGTGCAAAGTCAGTAACCCAAAAACTGTATAAAATACAGTTCAGTTCATACCACTACTGTCACTGTTAAGTTCTCGTTTATACTGTATCTGTTAATGGATTTTACAAAGGTGAAGTGTGTGCTTATCTCTTCTTTCCGTCATCAAGTGATGCAACATTTATGACCCTCATGTGCTGATGTTCAATCAGTTGCTCAGCGACATTCCACAGAGGCAGCCATGCTTGAACCAGCAATGCATCACACGCAGCGATGATGCGAATTCAGCATTTTGTTCTTATCTGGCGGCCATGCTGACGAAGGTGATGGGATTCTTCCTTGTTTTCATCTCTCTTGCTATTTGACACCAGGTGCAGGGCCCGCAGCAGCAGGAGTACAGACAATCCCTGCAAATGGTACCCTGTGGAGACAGAGACACAGTTAGGGACGGTTGGGCGAGGAGATAAGAGGGGTTAGACATGCAACAGTGAAAGGAAAAAAACAAATGCTTTCTACGTGTAAGTAGCGATACCAGGAGCCAAGCACTGCACTAGTTTTGTATAATACTAACCTGTTCTCATTGCCAGCTTGTCACATACTGACCCCTAGGTGTCACTTTCTAACACTGGGTAGTTACTGGTCACTGGTCTTCTATGTTACAAAACTGCAAAAGCACCTGCTCTGAGCGCCCATTACTGGCGTGGATGAGTTTGCATTGTAGTTACCTAAAAGACCTTATGCGTCGGTATCTGAGACCGGCCTGATAATACCATACAGCTGATTTTTGGGCTACTGACATTAATCCCGTTAAAGTATACATAAAAAAATCAGATGAATGATGACTTTTATGAGGGTTAACCCGATGCTTGTAAGTACTATATAAAGAATACAATTACCTCAATGCCATAGCGTTGGCGTACTGACACCCTGAGGGCTGTGGTCATAGGAGGGATAAGTCCAAAAGTGTCCAGCAGAGGTAAACATACACACTCCCCGGCCTCATGTGCTGTCTTACAGGTGAAGCAGGGAAGACACCAAAAGGCGAGGCAGCCTGAAATAAAAGTCCCAGTTAAGCTCAACAGTAGGAATGTGCTCATCTAAAAGGTTTCACAGCTGGACAACATCAGTCACTGAGGTCATGGCCAAACATCTCTTCTTGGGCTGCAAAGCCTCTTAAAGGTGTACAAACATTATTGTTGCACTTCAGAAAAAAATGTTTCAGATCTTCATCTTTGAGATTTGATATCTCGTATTATCTGACATCGACTGCATAAAAAGAAGGGCACATACACTGCGGCAGGTCTTGGAAGCAATCACAGATGCCAGAGGTCCATTGGCTGGACACACTGGTCATGATGAAGGGCCTGGGTTGGGACATGACCATCCTTTCAGACATGGCTTAAGCTTCTGACAAAAAAACACACATTACAGTAACTGTCAAGACCAAATCTTTGTGGTGATAAAGAAATATACCAAAAAATATTGTTAAGCCAAGGTTTTCAGTTTTGGGAAAGAGAAGTACACACTCAGGAGTAAACTGAACTGGTCAGGGTCATGAGAGTTACACACTGCTGTTATTGAGCAAACACCCCATATCTTTGACTTTTCAGGTAACAAGATAAACAGACTTGTGCGTGAACAGGTCTGTAGGTTGGAGTTCAACTGTGAAAAGTTTCACAAATCCCAGTCAGGTTGCAGAATTTCCTGACAGCTTCGAGGTCACGCAATCCTCCTGAAGTGAAATCATATGATAATGATGATAAATTTGTTTCAATAAGTAAATTATTATCAGGGTTTCTTCTTTTCCTGAAAGTACGACACAATTCAGAATAAATTAGAAATCTTTACCTTACTGTGAGCGGCATTCAGTGAAGGGATGGATTTGCAGAACAGCGTGGCATCTTATAGACTCGCTGCAGAGCAGTGAACGTGACAGGACAGCACAGGATGCATGTCACTGACCGGTCTGTCCAGTCTGACTTGTGTCCATACCTTTGGCAGTCAGACATCAGATAATCTGACCGTCACGCATCCTTTTGAATCTCAGACGTCATCATGCCACAAAATGCACATTACCTCATCTTTGAAGGATGCAACTCTGTTCTTAGACAGAGGTGAGTGATAAGAACAAAAGAGACACACAGCAGCTCTGTGCCTTTATGTTACAATCTTGCTAAATCAGTTGCTAAATTGCCTCTGAAAGAGGATATTTTAGACGTACTACATATTTTAAGCATGCTGCACTAACACATCAATTTACAGTTTTATTTTTGAAGGATTCCATATGTTACAATTCAGCTTAGTGAGAGCTGGATTTTTTTATTCACGATGTCTAAATTCCTGTCATTATTAATCTGCTTGTTGTAAATAACTATTTCAAATCCGCTATAACATTAGAGAAACTTCTCCTGTTTTTTGTTTTATGAAAAGAATCAATGTTTCCTTCTCCATAAAATTCACGTTCTTTGACCGTCTGTCATAATGCAGGGGGCTAAAAGATTCTTGGAATGACTTGGAATCTCTGTGCAACTTTTAGTGTGGTAGCGATAAAAATAAAGTGTAAAGGAGCAGCAAGTATACTTAAAAAGAAAGGCAGCACAAGTGTTAATCATATTTAGAAAGTTGCATTCAATAATTTGCCTTTGTAAACATGTGGCAAGTTCAAACTTAAAGATGGAGGCTCTATAGACTTTGTGTAATGCTACTGTTTGTAATCATCAGTGTGCTGTGGTACTGTTCCTTGCCTTAACCATCAATAAAACAACAAATAATTCATTACAAGTAAAAGTCGTGCACTCAAAATCCTCCAGAAGTCAAAGTACAGAAGTATTATCAACTAAATGTATTATACTGAAATATCAAAAGTAAAAGTACTCATTCTGCCGACAATTGGCGACTGTGAAAGATATTCAGCTACATATGAGATTTTTAGATTGGAGTTAGCTGGTTGCTTGTACTAAGGTATGTTCATCCAGTAGTTCCCAGCGTGGGGTTTGGCCCCCAGCAAGGAGTCACAAGATACATCTGAGGGGCCATGAGATGATTAATTGGAGTAGAAAGTAGAAAAAACTGAATTATGCTAAACAAATCTGTGATCATTTTTCAGACTTTTGTCTAATTTCAGCTTTGTTGTGAACAATATGATTTTCTTATCTTTTAGCTTTTTGGGCCTCAAAAAGTTCCATCCCTTTTTCAAATGACTGACAACTCATTGACATAATAACAAAAAAGCCTCCACTAGACAATGCTTCGTGTAATATGTTACAGGGCAAAAAAGTTGGGAATCACTAGTTCATACAATGAATTGTATTTTATAAAATTATGGAATGTTTATTTTTATATGTAAAATGTTAATCTGATGAATGTCAATCCGAGTAAAAAGTACAATAGTTCCATCTGAAATGAAGTAGAGTAGGAGTAGAAAAGTAGAATAAAGCTACAGTGCATGAGCAAATGTACTTAATTAATTCCCACCATGAAATAATGCTCATTCTGCTACTCAAAAATACATGGAAAAGTAGCCTCGTGTCTAATATTCAAATTACTTTTCATCACTTCATTTTGGGAAAAACTGAACTTTCCTCTCTGTGGGACAGATCGGGTCCCTGAATTCTCTAAAGGCAACAGGGAGTGGCTGCAGATCAGAGGAAGTGTGATTAAATCAACTCCTGCACACTGGAGGGCAAGCTGCAGCAGAGCACAGAAGACAGGAGTGCTGCATGTATGGTCTAGACCAAGTGCGCCCCCTGCAGGGAGGTCAGAGCGGTGTATCTGGCTGAGGAAGAGGAGGAGGCGTTGGATGCTGCTCTTCTCTTCAGCTCTCTGGAGATCTGGAGCCAAGATAGCGGATAGCAGCAGCATCCATACAGGCAGTCGCTCCACACCCCCCCCTGTAAGACACACGCAGAGCGGCCTGAACACAGGTGGGAGGCTCGAACAAAAGGTGAACATTTGCATTTAGGTGCAAAGAAAATACATTTTTACTGATATACAATGCAGCAGATCTGTGTTTCATTTGCCTGTTGTACTATGATACACTTTGTAATTTGCAGTATTACATTAAGTTAGTTTGAAGAGAATCTGGAGTATAATTTAATAGTAGTTTAGTTGTAGTTTAACATTCATTTTTTATGTTTCAAAACACCAAATTAGCAATGTATAATACGGCAGCTTGAAGTTCATAGAAGGCGATGTATTTGTCAGTGTAACAGTAATAATCAAGCTCTTCTGCTTCAGTTAATATCCTCTCCCTGAGGACACTGAGTTTCGTGCAGCCAAGTCTTTGCTCTTAGCAACAGCAACCAGGACAAAGAGCTTGTCAGTAATGTCGAGATAGAAATGTTAGTGGGTGAGATTAAATCAATAAAGTCTGAGAAACAACCAAGAAGGCAGATCCATGTGCAGCCTCAGCATGTGACTTCTCAGCATTGCAACTTTTGTCACTTTTGATTTCTCTGTCTTACTTCTTGCATCATCGCTGTCAAGTCCAAACATTATTGTTATGTAATATGTAATAAGTATATAATATCAAAAACAGCAATTGTTGCATTGCATTCGTGACATAATCTACTAAATAATAATTCCACCTGACAAGCATCTTTACAGGTCTGAGGATCTGACTGCAACTTGTTGAGTGTCTAGAAGTAGCAAAAACAATCTTTATGTTTACATGCATGTCTTTCTTGAGCAACATACCTGGGATCTGCTCAATAGCACCCTTTCTCTCTGCTGCGCTGGCTCTCTTGTGCATTCAATGTGGGAGGGTGACAACGTTAACGACTAAAATTATCACTACGCCCCCAAACATCATTACAGGTCTATAGATCTGAATGCAACGTGCAACTTTGGGATTAGAAAGTACCACAATAAACATAAACAAACAAAAAGGTATCGTCTCAAATATAAGTTTGGAGTTATTTGTTGGTTTATTTAGTGTTGGTTTATAATAGTTGTTAAGATTCCGTCAAACTATGCTGTCAAAACGGTGCTTGAGGAAAAGTCATCACTTCTGACTCATCCTCTAAGGACCCTAAATCTCTTTCAGAGATTTCAATGAAATAAAATAAAATATATTTTTGTATAGCCCAAAATCACAAATTTTCCTCAGAGGGCTTTACAATCTGTACACATATAACAACCTCTGACATAGGACCCTTCCATTGGAACAGGAAGAACTCCCCCAAAAAAAACCTTTAATGGGGAGACAAGAGACCTTAGGGAGAGCAACAGAGGAGGGATCCCTCTCCCAGGATGGACAGAAGTGCAATAGATGTCATGTGTACATTCAATGTATATGACAGAACCAAGGCAGGAGGCAAGACCAGGGTCCAGGTATAACCAGGATCCACGGAAACCTGCGAGGCGAGATTGGTATCAGTAAGATTTGGTGGCATTCCATCCAATAGTTGTTGAGATATTTAGTTTCATTAAACAACTTTTAATGAATATGCAAATGAGTGAAGTAATCTGACTGAATCTACAGTTTTATTCTCGTGATACACCACCGTTACAGCATTGTCTCCCTCCATCCATGAGAGAGTTTGCGCTACAAACAGCCTGCATGCTGTGACTTGTTTTCATAAGAACTTCTGGCACCTTCCTAGCTCATGCTCTGCGGTATTGACAGCGATCCACGGCCCACTCCACCTCCAGAGAAGCCAACATTACCAACCACCTCCTTCTCTCCGATGGCAGCACTCCAGCTTCTGCCTGCCTGGCCTCCAACCACTCCCACCTCCTGCCTTATCTCTTCTTCTCTTCACTGTCCCAGAAACGCTCCGCTTATCCAACATCAGACTCACACAACTTGGCCCCGGCATGTGCTGTTTGCTTGTCGAAACATCTGTTCGGTATTGGTTATGTGCAGTGATGAGTGACCCGATGTCTATTGAGATCTGTGGTCGTGCATGCAGGTGTGTGAGTGTTTAGTGTGGACAAGCAGTGGGTGGGAAGCCTGAGCAGCTTGCTGTATCTTAAATGCACTAACAGCTAGTTGTTTATTCATTTAGTTATTTATGGCTCTAGAGGAGATTTATACAATAACCTGTGTCATTAGGCACACCTGCGTGATCTTGCAGCTATTTCCCCCGCATGCTGTTATTGTGTTTCATCACTAAAGCGTCTTCGTCTTCTCAGCAGCTATCCTAATTATCCAAAGCTCCAGCGGCTCTGTGTTATTGAGCTGGGTACACAGTGTACGCAATCTGCTGCATTGTTCACGACATCACAGTCACAGGGGCCACTCCACTTGGCTGAAAGAATTTAGTCTCACATTTAACTCTCACATTCCCAACCCCAGCTACAGAGAAACGTCTCAGCAAAACACTCGTTTATTCACAGTCACTTCTTCTTCACCCTCTCTGATCGATTGAACGTGACATAAATGCCTCAACTAAGTTCAGTTTTGTTCACTGGCAATTCCAACCAAGTTTTGAAACAAGATGGCAGCATCCTCATAAAGGTTGAGGAGAAAAAGACAGTGGTGGCAGGGGCGGAGCCAGATGTGTGAACATTCAGGGCTCAGCCCAAACCAAGGGGGGGGGGTCTGGGGGCATCCTCACTCGCTTTTCCCATTTACAGCATGCACTATTTTATAAACCATTTGATATTAGAATGCCTAAAAATCTATTTGGGTCTCAATCAGGTATACATCCCTCCACCAGATGTCAAATCCTATCTGTGGTGTATTACCGGTATGCCGTATCGTTCCCTGACAGACGCCCTCATGGCGAGAGAGGCCGGTGGTACGCAGCCGATACAGTCCAGCAGGGGCAGGCAGGGACAGGAGCCCACTGCACTGGTCACCTTACAGGTAAACACTGGGAGGCAGCACAGGGCAAAGCAGCCTAAACACACACACACACACACACACACACACACACACACACACACACACTAGGTTAACTCATAGTACACAAAAACCTAATGTTTTATCATTTCAGGAAAGCATTTTTTTTGCATTCAGCATAGACAGAAAATGTATACATCTCATCATATTTTATATCATACTGTATACTGTATAATGTTTGGACACTTACAGTCTCCCATGTCTTTATGGCACTCACACAGGCCAGTACTCCATTGACCTTTCTCCTGAACCCTGCTCTCCGGCTGGACCTGGACCACCTGTTGAGACATAGCTGAGCTGGCCATCCACGACCATGAAGGAGAGGGGGGGTTATGTTATGGTTGTGATGCTATTCCTACTGTTTGTTCACATAAAGAACACATCCATTCTAACTTGTGAAAAGCCTCAGTTACCAATGAGTTCCCCTTTTATTTTGTACTTTTCATGTACAATGCTTATTCCACTCTGGGTTAAACATTGTAGACTCTTCTAATCAAATAAATTAGATCAACTCATTTTATCATTAATTCAGTGTGATTAAATGCATTCATCAGTCTTAAATTGGCAACATTCAGAGACAATTCAGAGCATGTAACCCTGAATTCAACTTAAAATGAAGAGCTAAATATCCAACTAATGAGTATTAACATTGTTAGCCTTTTAGATTTCCCCCCAGCATACATTGAATTTGGTTAGAATTCTCAAGAATATATTATTATTTAGTCATTTGAAGGAAAGGAGGTAAATGTAGTGGAGAAGTATAAAGTAGCGAGAAATTGATATCCTCAAGTTCAGTCCAAATACCTCAAAATTGTATTATTTTGAATGTACATTTGAATGCATCACTTAGATTGTTTGACACTTTCTGATTTTGAAAAACCAGGTTGCCAGGAAGAGGCAGTTATGTTTCCTCCAAAACATATCTAGCAAAATAAATAATTAGTTAATACTACTAATATACGATTCAGTTGCTATCTGATCTACTAGTTTGCATCCAAGTGAGTACTCGGCCTGCAGTGCTGCTATCTGGCCCCTGCGATCTAAATAACTCTACACATTAACACCAGTTAGAAAAATAAGAGGATACAAGGCAGCAAACTCTGCATCCGTGACCCATAATTCTGACCAAAGCCAACATCCACAGGAAACCTATTATCCCAGTCAAAAGTTAAGCTCAACAAACCAGTGAGGTGCTTGCTGTGAACAAAAGTCCACGCCCGTCACTCACTACGGATTAAACGCCTCTGTCTCCTGACCCGAGTTATTCTTTAGCTCTGCTCCTCAGCTCCAAACTCAGAGAAGAGCAAGGTTCCTCCAGAGCTTTCCCTTTTTCTGGTACATGCGTGGCTCAGAGCCAGCCTGCTGTACTCTGAAGAATGATTTACATCAGTGAAGTTTAACCGAAAATATGTAACCAGGGTTATTTTTTATAAAGAATAGATGACTTACCCGTCTGAGGGTTTAGTTGTCAAAATCCCAAGAAAAACAAGTACGGGCCACTTTTGTTAAGTACTATGAGACGTTTCCTCTCTTTCTCTCGTCTCACTTTGACGTTCACATGTGTGTGTGTGTGTGTGTGTGTGTGTGTGTGTGTGTGTGTGTGTGTGTGCTCTTTGCTTGACTGCAGTGTTTTGGGGTAAATATGAAAAAGTGGGTAAACAAGGCAATGTGCTCCCATGACAGTTTACTCTGCTGACCTGTAGTGTTTTGTTCAGAGACCTCGGTGAGAGATAAGTTGATGTCTGAAAACATGCCTGAGTTACACCACTGGACACTCCTGATCTGTACCAGTTGAGTAAGAGACACGAAGAAATCACAAAATGTCATCACGCAGCACTTATAGGTAAAACTGTGTATCATATCATTGAGAATATTAATAGGACATACAGATTCTCTTATTATTTATTTTTATTTTTAAGTGAGCTCTGCTAATTTTGTTCTTTTTAGGATTCTGCTCGGTGAAAAATACATCAAATCAAATGATAATATTTACACAAGCAGTGGAATTTCACCATTTGAAATTGCATCATATAGAAGGGTTTTCTTTGAAGCTGCGCAACAAAACAAAAAACAAATCCTCACTATAACATCCGATTTCTCATTGTTCTGAAACAGGAAAGGCCCAGTGGAGTGAATCCTACCCCTATCAAGCAAGAGCTGCCTCCTCTTCCATAAGGGCTGCAGCTGACACAGGTGATCACACAGAGGATTAACGAAGGGGACATTCATGGGGGGTGAGAGAGTATCGCATCCACCCAAAAATACAGAACCGGATCATTCACAGTAAAAACTGACAATGACAATTACATTTCTACAATATTAAATTAAGTAAATTCTTGGGATTTATTATTTAAAACAATCAGAACTTGATGTAACATTGTACAAATACCTGAAAGTGTGATGAATGTTTCAACCAATGTTTCAAACCTGTTTTAGCAAAAAAAGGAATTAGGGCAATATTCAATATTTTGGGAAATAGTTGCTTTTATTAGCCAAGAGTTAGATGAGAAGATTGATACCAATCTCACATATGTTTGGTAAATGAAGTCGTAGCAAGCAGTCAGTTAACTTGGCTCAGCAAAAAAAAAACAGAACAGTTCATTTGAGAAGTAATCTGGCACATAACCCCCATAATACAGCTCATTTTTGCTTTTACACTTTGGTTTTTGTTCACATTACATAAATGTGAGACAGTGAAGCTGTCTTCCAGTTTCCAGTCGTGCTAAGCTAAGCTAATTGACTGCTGGCTGCAGCTTCACATTCACTGTACAGACATGAGAGTTGTATCGATACTCTCAGCTACAAAGTGAAGAAGCGTATTTCCCAAAATGTCAAACTACCGCTAAGCTCCGCTTACGTTCAAACATACACAAACAAAGGAGAAAAACAAAGTATCTGCAATAGAAAATGTCTTTATTTACAATGTATTTGAGGTCACAGATATCTATAGTATATTACAAGGTTGATGCGATGCATAAGGGAGTTAATTGTGTGTCATGTCATGTTGTGACAGTTATGTGACTTGACATAATGGGATGTAACAGCTAACATCATGTGATGACGATTTGATCTTGTATGTTGTGATATGATTCCTAAAGAGCCGTGTTCAAGGTCCTTCTCTCCTGCTCCCCCTTTGAAATCCATTGATTCATACCAGGGAGATTGGAAAACCAGGAAGCCCTGTGCTGCAGGCTGCTTTAAACTCTGGAAACTCTACACATTTAGAGAAAAAAATGGAAACAAATTAAGCATCTTTACTGAATAGTAGCACAGAAGAGAGAAAAGAAATCTCTCCATCTCACACCCACATACAATGTCAGTTCACTCACTGTGTTGGTTTGTTTTGCTGCAGAAGCATTTGATCAGATTCTGTTTCTCTTTGTGGTTTGTGGGAAACAGTGGGTAGCGACACTTTATTTTTCCATTGGCAAAAACTGCAGTGAAAACAGAGGTGGTCATTGAAATGAGCACCATAGACACTCGGATCATAACCCCTCTTAATGCCATGTTCTCTGCTGACTGTACAGTATTGTAGAAAAGTCTGTAGAAAACCAATCTTATCTAACAGTATCTAACAGCCCCGGTGATCATACTCTTTTTCCATGCTGATTTTCACCATTTCAAATCTTTAACCAAAATGTATGAAAGACCAGGGGACACTCACCTCTGCACCTGCACTTGCGGATGTGCACTTTGGACACATGAAATCCAGCTTGTGAAGCTTTACACAGTGGAAAAAGACAAACAGCAAGAAATCATTAATGGCCGACAATAATACATTACCCATCAACCGCCTCATCCCATTTCCTGCGTCGCTGATGTCATAAATGCATCATAAGATGCACTTATCCAAAATCTATTCTCTTTGTATGTACCTGTGCTGCCATAAAAGGTGTCAACCAGAATGATGAGCAGGAGAGTAAGACTTATGATCCTGGACATGATGGGGGTGGGTTTTGCTCCGCTCACGACAAAGTGTTAGATTGTTCTACAGGGGAAGAGACACACTGACAATTATATATACCAACCGTGTGGGTCTGCAGAGTTTGATCTACGGGCAGATCAGTCTTGGCAAGTCTCAGGGGGTATTTCTTTTAGGTAATCTCTCAACTGTGCATGGATTCATGTGATGGAGAGATAACACATTCCCAACAGGTATGTACAAACAAAAACATCAAAATATGGGTTGAACTTTTACCCAAGACTTTATCCTTTTGCAGTCGGTTTATTGTAGGTGGAAGGTTACTGACTTTAGTGACAATAAACCTTCAAAAATCAGCTTCATACTAATTTGTAATACTTGTAATACTTTTTTCAAAATCAGCTTAACTACTAGACCTTCTTTTCAGCCACCTGATAATTGCAGAAGTACCCTTTGGAGTACAAATATCCCACATTTCCACATTATCCTACAGTATTCTACTTAGGCCAATTCTGTGTTAGCTTATTCTTCATTGAATGAATTCTATGTGTGTGTTTCCCCCAAATTCAGCCAGAAATGTTTGGTATCTTTGAAAGCTTCGAAAGACTCAAGATTGGTCAACCCTGACTTGGGACTTGAGTGCCAAGGGCTGACACTAAAAAATGACTTGCTTCCACCTGTGGTCTAGATACATTTGGTCGTGGTTAGGTGTTGCAGAGATCGCTGGTTGGATTTAGGCGGGTAAGGTTCAGACTCAGGCCGACCCAGAGGGAGGTCTGGGTCGGCCTGCTTGGCTTGCTGCCACCGCGACCCGACCCCGGATAAGCGGTGGAAAATGGATGGATGGAGGTTCAGAGAAGGGGGGAACTCAAATGAATGAAACAGAGTGAGTTCATATTAACAAGCAGCAGTTGTTGACAAAGAACTAATGAATGAATGAGTAAATAATCTATAGCCAATAAGTCACTAATCTACTTCACTGGTTGGATATTTATGTTTTTCTATATGGACGAGAGCTGCAGTTAGTGTGCTGACATGATCTGCTGCCTCCGACATAAAGCATTACATGTGCTGTGTATGGGGATTACCAAGCAGTGTCTAGTCATTGGCTGGCGCCTGAGTCACTCTCTCATTACCTAAGGTGCGTAATTACGCACTGCGCCCCTCGAAAACTTTGGCACACCTCCGCTGTACAATCCGAAGTGTCAGCACTGTCACTTATATCGAGCGCGCGCTGACGTCCGCGTCACTAGGAGTCAAGACACAATACGAGGAAATCCCCAAGGCCGAGAAAACGACGAGAGGCCCCTTTAAATCGACGCTTCCTCGGTGTGGTACCGAGAGAGAGAGGGAGAGAGAGAGAAGAGAGAAGAGAGAGAGAGAGAGAGAGAGAGAGAGAGAGAGAGAGAGAGAGAAGAGAGAGAGGGAGAGATCTCATCAACAACAACACTGTTCTTATCAGAAGCCGCTTTTACCAGATTGGGCTCTTTACTGCGGCCTCGGTGAAGAAGAGGTGAGGTCACATCTATCGTGTTTAGTATTCCTAAAGGATTGTAGCGGAAGCGATCTGTCAATGCTGATTTTAGAAGCGGGCGGACAAGCGCAGTTTATAACAGTGTATCAAACGGAAGCCACGTTATTGTCCTGCTCAGCTGTTGTAATGTCCAGGAAGGCATTTGCTACACCTGCTAGTTGTAATAGAGTGGGACAACACACATTAGAGTGCATCGTTTATTTCAGGATAAACAGCGGGGAAGTGTTTGTGCGCACTTGCCAAGAGCTGGCCGCTCTCTGACGCATGAGAGCTATTTCTGACAGACGTCTTTACTTTCTTTCACAGGCTACGAGGACTTTCAGTCTGTTATCTCCAGCATTCTGTCGTGTGTTGTTCATACATTCGTCGTGTGTTGAATGCCATTGCGGAAGTGAGAAGCTTTTCGACACGACACAAAAGCTTGGGCTGTGCGGACATCTAGCGGCCAATCAGGAGAAGGCGCCTTCTCGAGATGTACGGAGCATCAGGTATCCCAGAGCTCATCCAGCCCAGCGGGCCGCCGCGGCAGCCGGGTCCGGGAGGGCAGTACAACCCGGGACACCCCCAGGTTAACGGCGGCGACGGCGGCGGGGCCAATCCCCAGAGACTCGGACAGAGGGCACCCAAGCTGGGACAGATTGGTCGAACCAAGAAAGGTGGGTGGGTGCTGGGCTTCTCCTTAAAGCTGTTTGTTTTCTTTGTTTGGTTCAGACACATGACAGTGACAACATACAACAGCTACACACATAGAAACACTTCCTTCATTTATGAGAATGCCATGGTATCAAATAAAAAACAAAATCGACACAGACTTAACTGTGAACAAACAAATACGAGGCCACTTTACATACGCAGTTATAATGACAAAGACTAAAAGCTCATTTTCTTTCAAAAGTTTATTTTTAGAAGATGCTTCTTTAGTTGTATTCTGAAGCTGAACCATGAATAACCTTTATGTAGTACTGGCTGTAAAAACAAATCTCCCTCTTGGATAAAAAAATTATAATAAAAATCTACCCCGACCACGCAGGAATTAACCTACTGATGCACTCAATGTTAGCTTAAGTTCTTCACATGCAAGGTTATAAAGCTGAAGTGGTGATCTAATCATTCGGAGTGCAATACCACTACTTCTATGATATAACAATAACACTATTTTTTATTACCTTCATACTTTGCTTTTCCTCGGAAAGCAAGAAGACACACATTGATTGTTAGTTTCTTGAAGAATATTTGGTGAATATTCGGTCGATTTTTGAAAACGTAGCTGAAAGTTGCATCCCTAGATGTCAGCAAGGCTATGTACAAGTACATTGAGTATCGGGTAAACTTGATCCGCAGATACTCCAGCCTCTGAGGCACGTATGGTAATCACAAGGCGTAAAATCTTTAACGGAATAGTTTGACATTTTTGGAAATATGCTTGTTTGCTCTTTCCTGAAGAGAATTAGACAAGAATATTGATACCACTGTCATGTTTGTCCATTACTGCCAGCAGCCATTTAGCTTAGATTAGCATAAAAAAAAACGACAGGAAACAGCCTGGCCAATCAAATGAAAACCTCAAATGTCAAACTATTCCATTAAATACATAATTTTCTGCTGCTCTTAATCAAAACAATACCAGAAGACAAAGTTTGGTGACATCGTGAAGTATGGGATCATGGGAGTTGTTGTCTTCACGGCCATTACCGTCATTGCAGTCAGCTTCTCCCGGTTAGGAGCTTCTTTAGGAGGTTTTTTTGGGAGGAAAATATTTGGGAAAATTTAAGTCCACAACTTCCCAAAATATATAACATAGTTATGTTTAGTCATTTGAATACATAAAGGTCACATATTATACCTGTGATAACATCTTATATCAACGCATTCACTGAGAGGCACACATTCCTGACCTTTGACCCTTTCTCCTCAGTGGACTTGGACGACGAAGACTTGGACGACATCATGAACAACAACGGGCAGTGTCCTGTATCTGTGTCGCCCATCTCCTAAACTTCACCAAGAAGTGCCAAAAAAAGAAATCCCCCAGGACGCCAAAACTCCCCGTCAGTGATCTTGGCCTTGATCCTGTCACGTGTCCGACTGAAGCTTCTGATGGCTCAAACCAGACACAAAAAAAACGCCTCATTTAGCGGCAGCTGAAGCCTAGGCCCTGATTGTACATAGTGTTTATTTATCTTACCTTTGGTCAGACTGTGAATGGATTTTATTGCATCGCTCTCTACTCTGTACCTCGGTAGGCAGTATATTATCAGGACTTGAGGGAAGGAAGTGTCTTTATTTTTCAGAGCTTCTTTAACAAGGGCTACATTTCTAAAGTTGCACTGAGCAAATGGTTTTGGTGAAAAGCAGCTTCTCACCTGCCTGTTTTCTGGTGAGGGTTTCTAAGTCTGTGGGTTGGCTGTGTGAGGGAACACAGACCTGTTAGTGTCTAACACACAGGTGAAATGTTAAGCTTTGGTTGTGCAATGACTATCGTTCTCTACTCTCACACCGATGCAAGTGGTGTATACTATCCAGTGGACGAAAGCTCGCTATTTACTGAAGGAAAAAATACAACTACTGCTAAATATTTATTGTTTAAAAAAAATGAGAAGAAAACACTTTGTTGTGTTGTTATGTCTTCTAAATGTTTTTTACTCGTTTCTGAATGGAAAATTGCTTTAGTCATCTATAACTGAGATTTAATATGTTTTCCAAATGGTGCACTTTGTGGGAATGCCTGTTATGTGCAGTGACATGTTGCAGAATTCTATGCATGGAGTCTGTTTAAAGCATCAAAACACGTAACTGGTATCCTGTTATTAAGGGCTAATGTAGAAGTATTTCAAAAACCGCAAGCACCGTTATGCTCTTTAGATCATGCAGAGTCAATGTTTTCCTGGAGCTCATTGTTGGCTCGGGTCGCTGACTCAGCAGTAAAATGTCGTAAACAACAACAGATTCATGGAGGGTTTTGTTAGCTTTCAAAGGGGACGGGTTTCCCAGTTGGCCAGACAACTGTGATAAAAGACATGTACAGTCCTAGTTCTTTTGAATCAATTGCCAAATGATATTTGACGCTGTATCAGATCGATGATTGAAATAGATTGGCACACAGACATGTGATGATGAACAATACTTTACTTTGTATTAATATTTACAGCAGTAATCTGCTTAAGCTACACGCAGATGGTGTCAGAGTGTCTTTTGGGTTCAAGTGAACTCTTTAAAGATAATGTCAACCTTTACTTCACAATTACAGTATGAGATAATGAAAACAAGCAGCTCTCTATGATTAGTTCTCACTGCTGAGACAATCTTAACACTGATGCTTTTTTTGGGGGTGGGGGGGGGTTATTTGGGTTTTTTAAAGATTGCAGTGGACCTTGAAATGACATGCTATTGTCGGTAGAGGCTCATGCTGATGTCATGTTACTTAGTTGGCTGTGAAATTGTTACTCGTTCACTTTAACTTTTTTTGCGTCATGGAAGCACCTGCATTTCACAGCCCGTTCTCTGACTCTGAGATTGTCTTTGGGGTTGTTTGCTACCCTTTGCATGGAAATGGTCGACTTTTCATAATGCATCTCGGGAAAATTAAAGATGAATCTTTGTGGAATCTCTGTGGAGTTTATTGTTTTGATGCACTTGTTTCCAATTTGTGTTCCTAAACTTCAAAAGACATTTACATAATTGTCAGTGTAATACTCTCATTAGAGGGAGTTTGGAGAAAGAGATGGAGTAGCAGCAGGGGAGCAAAGCAATGTACCGTTGTAGACGGGGGGCAGCAGCAACATGTATTATAGACACCTAAACAAATCTAAATCAGTTTAAGTAAACACTATATGTGGAATATTGTCCCCGCTTTACCATGCTGTGTCCCGATTAGGTCACTTATCTATTAAACCATGACTGCCAAGGCTGGGTTTATCACTTAAAGCATTTTAAGCTGCACATTACAGTTGTGTGATGTGGCCGAATACAAATTAAAGGCAAAATATGGAGTGGTAAACAGAGTTAAATAATGTATGCTAAAAGAGACATCTTTTAAAACACACTCTGCTTTCAATAATAATTTGTCTGATATGATATTTTAAAAAAATAATATGATTCCTCATTTACAAATCCAGAGTCTATGAATATGCAAATATGTGTTCTTTCAAAATGCTACTGAAGTACTTTACTGAAGAGTCCTCTCTTTATCTATATGTACTCAAGGTGTCACATCATGTTATTACTTCATATTATGTATAAATATAGTATGTCAATACTAAAAATGTTCCTCCTTCAGCAGATGAATGACGACTCTCCTGTCAGACTAGTGTCGCACTCAGAGATGCAAGTACAGCAACAATAATTAAAGTACATTTTTGATGAACAAAATATTTTATTTATGTTTTGATGCTCTTTACAAGTGCTACATTTAAAATGATATTGCCTATTGCCTCTACACTGCTCTCAGCATGGCGACGGCTAACGGTGCTACCAGTGCTAGCAGTGACTACATTTACATGCACACGATCTTTCAGGTTTATTAATTATTTAAAAAAAAAATACAATATTCCTACTGAGCTGTTTACGTGTCTAATGAAAATGATCATCCCACCAACATTTACATGAAGCCGTGCACACATAATTCATGGCGGACTTGTTTGACCGTGCGAACGCAGCCTCCTCTTTCATTCCTTCAAACCACCTTCTTGAAAAGGTGGGTGTTACAATATTTGTGCATATTCAAAAGACTGTTGATATCCAAGTCTTTCACAATGTTTAAGAGTAGGTTTGTTTCTCCTTCCTGGACAGAAATGCGGGATCCTCTCTGCAAACTGTCGGCTAGCTGGTCTGTGTTCAACACACAGAGCTGGAAACAGGTGAGAGACCATGTGTCGCCAATTGCAATAAAAAAAAAAACAAGTGATACGCATATTCCGAAAGCGCTGTATACATGTTCATAAAATGCTAAATCCAGAATGATATCGGCATATCCCACGTTTTAATGGGAAAATGCAGAATAATTCAGAATAAGGCCTTCATCAAATAATCCAAACGGAATATGTTGTTTACATAATAATAATAATAACTTTATTTATACAGCACCTTTAAAAACAGAGTTCACAAAGACAAAAACAAACATGACACTAATCTAAATATGGAATATTGTCATATTCAGAATAATAGTGGAATATTAGTGTGCATGTAAAGGTAATCGATCTTAAACTGAGGGGGAACTGCGGGTGGGCGCTTTGCTGCATGGACGCAGTGCAGAGCGGTGGCCATGAGACCTCCAGTGGGTGCACGCTCACATGCACTAGCATGCAATAAAATGCAATAAAATGCCAGCACTGCCGGGCTGACTATGTAAACAAAGCACACAGAGGGAGAGTGACTTCATTCTCTGCTCAGGTAGACATTACTCCACTATAGCTGTTGTTTGCTGCTATATCAATACTGCCGTAGAGAGGACCTTTAATGAACACATTTGTTGTTTTTCCTTTTGCTATCCTGAATGGGGATTCGACTGTTTTCTCTTTTAAAAATACAAGTAAATTATTGTTATCGACTCTAAGGAGAGTTTTGCAAAAGCAATTTCAGTATTAGTGTTTGTGTTAATGGAGAAGAAGTACTATCTAATTAGTTACTATGAACACCACACAATTGAGAATGTTGCAATATCTTTATTATTTAAGTACTGTTGGACATGTTAAAAATCCGTTCACTTTTCATGATGAGCCAGGTGTATAAAACTATGACATTTTTTTAAAAAAGAGCAGACACTGTTCAGAGCACAACACATCTTAATAAAAATATGACTTTATAATCTCTGAGAGCTAGAACTGGGCCACAGGGATCTACTTCCTATATAAACCTACACAGGAGCCAAAACCTTATCCGAGGTTTGTCAAAAATAAATAGTGGCAGTTTGATATCATAGTGGCTGATATGGAAGCTATTAGAGTGATTACGGCACAGTGACTACATGATAAACTATTTCATATCGGAGCTGGGTTTGTAACACACTGGTATGAAAAGCGGCAGGGCCTGTAGTGAGTGTTGTAGTAAAAGGCCTGTGTGATACGGCCACCCTACACACTGAGCCCTGTGTGTGAAATCACACCTTGCTCATCGTAACGTCTATTTTAAAACCACCAACCGTTAATATAAAACACAGTATTGTCACCCTGTGTCTCTGTTGTACAGAGCCCCTGAGTCGCAGCCTAGACATCAAACTGGAATTGATTATTTTCAATTACATGGCAAACACTAATAGATGCTGGTTCTAACATGGAGGTGCAAGGGTTGGCTTTAATCCACCATTTAGGCTACAATTCAAGAGGTTACACCCCGAGGGCTTGTCTATTAAGTCAGGGGATCTAATTATAATGTATTTGTGAAGATCACTTGTAAACAATTGTAGAATGTGTGGACGGGGTGAGAGACATCATTCATGAAACAATTGAGAGTGCCACATGATAATCAAGGGGTTACCAAAGGTCTGCCTGAAGAAAATAAAAAAAGAAAGTCCCATTTCAGTAATTCTTTGCCTCTATGATTCACACCTTCGGTTTACTCCTCGCCACTGCTGCAACAAGGAGGGGGCGTCTTTGTCAGCTTCTGTTGGTGTCCCCGAGCTGTGGGGGGGGGAGCTTTCAGACATATTCTTTAGTGCTGCTCGGTGGACCAGAGCGAGAACTGGCCATGGACGGGTACTTGGACACTTGTTTCTTTCGTGGACAGGAAGCAGCCAACATGGCTCCGCCCAGGACATCTAGGAGGGAGCCGCCCCAGGCAATGAAGATGGCAGCGCCGAACTCAAACCTGGGGAACACAACATCGTATATTGGGCAGTCATTTCAAAGTGACAAATTTGGAGTTCCATTGACAATTGAACCTCTGGGAAAATTTGATTTCTCCATTTTAGCAAAGACAACATTTCTATCTCATCAGTTCAGTTAGTTGATGGTCAGATGTACTCAGGTGTTTTACTTAAAGCGAGGCTGTACCTCAATAGCAGCCACTGTAGACAAAAGTGCCGAATATGGGATAATGCTAAATGCTAAAATGCCATGTCAGAGTAGCACAAGTGGAGAAGTATAAGAGTTGTGTCAACTACAGGAATATCTATCTTAAGTTTGATAGCATTAGCTAAGATTAGCCTCAAAAAGCTTCTGGTCAAGTTCGACTGTAGTGTATTACATCGATCAAGGGTGTGTTTCATTACTATTACGGGACTTGAACCCACTGTGTTTTGGGGGTTACTTACTTGGTGTTGACTGGAGTGTAGGGATTATAGAAAGCCCGGATCACATTATGAGCAAACCAGGAGCACGCTACGATGGCACACAGCCCTGAGAGGAGAGAAAGCCAACAACAAAGATCACTCAGTCCATCAGCACATCATCAAAACCTGAGAGGGCAGACATGCTTTTACCCCCTTTATAGTCACCAGGCGGCTAGCTATCGACTCCAGCACCATTAGCTTTTAGGGTTTTCTGTTGTCTTCAGAGCCAGTTCGACCTCTTATATTAGAGTCAGTGCCAGAAGTACTGGACTCCTTGAGTCTAATGACCTCTGGAGGGCTGCAGCAGAGGAGTGGTAGGAGAGCTTTTTGGACAAGGGATCAAACTTCCTCCCACCTACTGTATGATGTATACAAGATGTAAGCAAAAATGTGATGAAGAGATGACTTTTGAAGAAACGTTATGTAACCGGGTCTGTATTGATTATAATGTGTATAGACAATAATGTAGATTAGCATAGGTCCCATACAGTGGCTTGTGGGCAGCCAAGTTTCAGTTGATTGTGCGTGAGATATTTCACCCCCTCAGCAGAAATTGTTGGACTGAAATTCGGTCACTACCCTTTTCTTGTGTATATTACCATTTCAGCAACACTAATGGAGTAATTCTAGGGATGGCAACGTTGGTCCACACCGAATCATCACAACACAGAGAGGACGTATTGCCATAACATTTAGTACAGATATCTATTGTGCCCAGAAAATGAATCCTGACTTTGGTGATTCCCTGATATTTAGCGCCACCGGCAGGTTAAAGTTTTCCCTTGAATAGAATATCTCCACTTCAACTGCAAAAGTTGGATCGGTAAGAATTCTGTATAGACATTCATGGTTCCCAGTTAATGTATCCGTAAACCCTCACTGACACCAAGTTTGTGTGTTTTAGTGTTTTGAAGTGACTTTCCTGGTAATACTTTACTTAAAGTATATATTATATACAGTATAATGTAGTTTTTCAGTTTTTATCAATGTACAGTATTTGCTCAAAGTAACTAAAGCCTCACAGAGGTGCAGTGACAGATCATGCTTTAGTATTAGGGTCGTTTGAATGGTTTGATGAAAATCATTTGATGCTGTTGATCCCTCCAGTAGAGTTCCACTCGCAGAAGCTGTTCCTGCAGTGGAACAACACCTTCATGTTGGTTTTCCCTTTAATTTGTCATCCATCTGCATGTAATCAAATTCAACGTATGTCATCCTCACCTCCCACTAGCAGGATGATGCCCCCTGTCATGGCGATGCGGGACTTGCGCAGCTTTTCGTTCCCTCCGCAGGTGGTGCACTTCATTCCCATGCAAGCCACACCCAGACCTGCGACGGACACGATGATGCCAACTATCATCAAGGCACGAGTGGCCTGAAGTGAACCTGGGGCAGACAGAGAGAAGGGAAGTGATTAGAGGGGGAAAATAACATTATGTATGAGAGGAGTACGGGTAAAGTGTGTTGGTTCTGTGTGGGGAGGCAGTAAACAGACGGCCTTTTGTTTTGTGGAATGTGGGAGTGCGGCTTCAAAACAACAACAAAAAAGTTCATATAGAGTGAAAACTCTGAAGCAAAAACTGGTAAATGATGAGGAAAGACGAACAAACCGGCCTTGACCTATCAGTGAGGCTTTATGCGTGTGTCCAGAGGTTGTGAATTACACTCAAGCCTGTCAGGACATTTGGATGTGAGCTTTTCCTGGAAGAGAAACCATGGGATACACATGAACACACAAACAGACAGAAAAACCTCATCTCACACGCTCTGTTTCCCCGTGGCGGATCCTCATCTGTCAGTGCCCCCCCTCTCCTCACCCTATAAACCTATCAGGGTGAGTCCCCCCCTTTTGTCTCTCCCCTTCTGTCCACCTAGAACCAGTCTGTGCCAGTCTAGGCCATCCCTGCCCTGCCCAAACAAACAACCCTCCAGCAGGGACGGAGGGATGGGTAGAGAGAAAGAGAGAGAGAGGGGAGGCGGGTGCAGAGTAGAGGGACAGAGAGTGGGGGGGTGGGGTGAACTCTATAAAACACTGCGACATCAGGGAACAATAGGGTGGATTATATAGTAAATGCAGATGGAGAGCAGGATGCACAGTATCCTGGCTTGGAGTTATATATCACACTGCTCTCATTGCTGCTGAGCCGTCTATTGCAGCTTTGCAGTGGATTCACACAGGTGGCACATCGGATGCCATTCCCTGTAGAGAAAGATACTTATTAAAAATACTATATTTATGATACTTCCCTGTTGTAGAGACGGCTGTTGCTTTTGCAACAACATTGACAAATGTTGACATACTGTATGTAAAGCTGCAGTTACATGCAACTTGTACTATATCAACAATATTTTAGCCAATCATGATTCCACAGGTACGCCACGGCTCACGAGGTAAATCGCCTGTGGGTCCCAAATAAAAGTGTTTGTGGTTCTTTGGTAAAACGATCTATTTCTTTTAAATAGACCCTCATTGTTTCAACAAATATTTGTCTTCAGTGATGTTATTGTAAGTTTCAAAACAAATGTGAACACAAGCACATTATCACAGACTGATGCACATAGCACCTTTGAGGGCCCCTGGGAGTCTGAGGCCCAAGTTTGTTTACTGGTTAGTAATCCAGCTCACATTAAGCCTACTCTATATTCAGCAGCATGCTTGATACAGTAGATAGTATGTCAATTACATTTAAAAAAAATAAAACTTAAGAGTGTCTGTTCATTACAAAAGATGGCTTAAAAAGCCCAAGCCACACTATTTTCTAATTTGTCATTAAATGAGGCCGAAGGTCGGCAGGATTCTTGGGCAGCTGCTATTACCTACGACCCTGACGTGTTAAAACCAGAGCTCCCAGTTTGCATAGAATTAATGTGCATTTCTACATGGGAAAAGTGTGTGTGTGTGTGTGTGTGTGTGTGTGTGTGTGTGTGTGTGTGTGTTGGGTGATGTACAGCAGGATATTCAGATGCCTGTATTGCAGCACTGGAGTTACCATGGTCACCCTTCCTCGGAAGGTTTGAAACTGATAACTTTGGCAACATTTTTAGTAATAAGCAAACAGCTGTTGTGGTGTTTGCGGTGTAGTTTCTAGTTCATGGTGGCGAAAGAGAGAACAGAAGCGTGTCTACGTACGAAGTTATGAAGCCACCTAGATCTTGTTTTACACTGGGGAAAACAAGGTGCGGAGTTGTGCCTTTTGCCACCATAGTGACACGAAGCCTGATTTCATATTAAGGAGCACTAAATCATCTCTTGAAATTTGGATATGGCATCATCTACTGTATGTATATGAGTTGAAATGTGAGTGCATTGGGAAATTCAAAGAGGGGGAGGGTTTCCCAAAATGTAACTGCGTGTGTGTGTGGGGGGGTGTTTTTAGGAATGAAGATGAAACTTTCCAATTTCTTTCAAACTTTTTTTTCTCCTGGAATCAGCCTGAAGAAAACAACGTCCCACTGTAGTGACCGCTTACAGTGGACTGTGACTGATGTTAGTAATTACTGCGTGATGAGAAGGTAAATACCCTGAGGTGGCAAACGTAATCCGTGATAACACTGTGGCCCGTTGAGGTCTCACTCAGGTGCACCGGGTGGGTCTCCAGGTGCAGACGCATGAGCAAAGAGACTGTGCGAAGAGCAGCACAACCCCACCTGCTGCATTAAACCCACTGATGACTGTCACTATAGTTAGGAGGACTACTACTTACTGTCGAGCTGCAGGATGGAGTCGTAGATTTTACACTGGAGCTGCCCGGTGCTCTGGAAAGCGCACGACATCCACAGTCCCTGGTACATGGCCACGGCTGTGATGATGTTGTCGCCGATGTACGCGGACATCTTCCACTGCGGCAGAATAGTCCCGATGATCAGTCCAACGATGCCAATTAACGACAAGAAAAATCCCAGCAGCTGAATACCGGAGTTCGCCATTGTTTTCAAATAAAGTCCCTAAATGAACTTATTACTCTCTCCTCTAATTGCAAACCACGAAGCTCCAGAAATGTCTCTTTGAAAGGCGCTGGTGTTGTCCGTGTCCTGAATCGTGTACCGGGGGTCTTCATGCGGGGATGGGCGTCCGAGTTGTGGGTAATGGTGTGAAGTGGGTGTGTAATTATCATGCCTGCTGATGCATGGAGTTGCAATGCTCTGTGGTCGCTGCTGGGAAATGTTCCCTCTGCTTCCAGCAAAGCAACAGGTCGTCTTTCCACTCAGCATGCTGTCTTTCACATTTTTCTAACCTTTTCAGCCGTGAAGGGCTCTTCAGTGGCTCCTTCTCTAGTACTTTTTAAATTCTCTTCAAATGTATACCTATAACTGCAAATATGCATGTCTGAAAATATATGCCCATTTTAAATATAATTGCAAAACCATTGAAGACATGGATTTAATTTACAGGCTTAAAATACATTTAAAATACAGGCTTTAATACAGTATATGTACAATTCAGGGAAAAATAAGTTATGAGGCTATTTAAGGATGACATTTTGGGGAGATTATGGTTCAAGAGGTTTTAAGTGTTTTTCTTTGTCCTCCTATGGAACTCACAAAAAAGAAAATCACTTTTTATCAAATGTGACTCTTAATATTCTTTAGTTTAGTTTTTCTTTTCTACCTTAAAAATGTGTGTGTGTGTGTGTGTGTGTGTGTGTGTGTGTGTGTGTGTGTACAGTATAGTCAATGCAGTCTACAGTCACTGACCCAGATTGATGCTATAACTCAGGTCCCTGTCACAGCACAAAGTACTAAACTCCCAACCGTCCTTTTACCTCAGATCACCAATCACTGGCTCTGAGCAGATTCGTGACCACTTTGAATAAAGTGTGACTTTTTCCACATTATTTTCAGTTTACATATTTGCATTTACAAATGACACAGTGTAAGAACACCAATAAACATGCTTTAAGTATCTAAAACACAGAAAACAAATTGCAGTGCAAACGGAAACACACATCATCAGAACAATTTGCAGAAATGCAAAGAGCTTACTTCTTTAGTTGCATACAATCTAAAATTGTTTATTTTAATTATATCCATGCTTTATGTGTCAACACGTCTGGAGCATTTTATACCTTTTGTTTACTGACTAATAATTTACAATATATTTATTTCATTAGCCCCTTTCCTGCAATGAATGGGCAAAAACTACGAGACAATAGCAAGCATTGTTCACATCAGAGGTCAGGCTTTTTAGCGCTGCAGTGTGTGTGACTTCACACTGTGGCTTAACAATAGTGTTACAGCAATGGAAGAGGAAGTAATAACCCGTAAGCCTGGTGGAAGTTATCCCCACTGCCAGGTTAATGGGAATGTGCTCACCTACTGGCTGGATTTTCCAATTTAGAATGTAATGAGGCTTCAGTCTCACAGGTCTGTTACCCCTCTTTTCCTCTTCCACCCCCTCACTTCTCTCATGTTCTCACATTCTTGCGCTCCCTCCCCACCTTCACCCACCTCTTCTCTCACTATAACTCTTTTCCCCTATACTGTGTCCAGGCCTGGGTAATAGGCATTAGCCGTTGAGGCCAACAAATGCCCCTTTGTTGCTGGGGAGGAGTGACCCCATAGCTCAAGGGAATCTGTTTCACTTTGATGCAGAGGTTGAGGAGGAAGAGGAGGACGGCGATGGTGTGAGGGTTGAAAGACTTGTTAGGATCAAGGTAGGATGTGAAAGATGAAGGAAAGGCGACGAGGAAGAACATATGAAGAAAGGCGAGCACAAAGCGCTGGGTGAGAAGGGGAAGACGAGTAAGAAGAAGATCAAGGGGCAGTCCCAGCCCCACCAGTGCTGTTGCCACAGGTAACATGATTTATCTGATGTCCGTTTGGCTGCCTTTCCACCCAGGTCTTGGATTGCAAAGAACACAAAAAGAACATTGCTCTTTCCCCCGCTCCCTTTCATTACTTTCTTTTTTTAAAAGCGTAAACAGACATTTGTCTTGCTGGTTTAGCCGTTGCTTAACACTCAATAGGAGCTGGAGAAAGAAAATCGCTAAATCAGCCCAAAGAAGGGCACTAACAACATTCTCTCGGGGGCTCTCCCTCCCATTTCTGAGGCCTCCTCTGGGTCTGAAGTGAGCGAGTGAAGTGCAAATCCAATGATTGAAGTCCTTAAAGTGCCCTTGGAAGTCACTGAGGCATTAGCAATAAAACACACTGGGCCCACGGCTTTTCCCTGAAAAGCTCTGAGTGCACAAATGAGGGAGATGGCGCCCCTCTCTACATGTCCCCTGTCTTTTTCCCCCTTAGTCTTCTTATGCAACAATACTTGGCTTTTGTGCAGCAGCAGTAGGACGGGACCAATAGATTGTGTTCTTGGTCTTGTGGACTCACTATTCTCCCAAGAGCTTGGCAAGTGCTACATGCAGGGTACAAATATATTAACAGAGTTGGACACAATGGCAGATTCTGTGGCTTTATGCTGCGCCTCAGTAAGCATGAAATTGGCTACAGTATAGCTGTGGAATGTATTATACTGTAAACCTCGGACAAACTTTCCGCGTTTAGTGAGAAATGAGAATAATGAGAAGTATCACCACTACTTTCAAATGTGGGGCTCAAAGTTTGAGTAAGTATTGTTGTAAGAGCCATTTTGTTATTGTTTTGTTTCATACAACCTCCCACCACTTGGGGGCGTAGTGCCGCTGTCAATTAGGCCACAGGTGAAGATAATCACTGGCAGAGATTTGGCAAATTTTTCATGGGTGCAACCCACATACTCAGCTGTCCTGCTCATCCCACAAATGCATGTTCCTTACAAATGGGGCACCGTTTGAAAGGTAACTAAACAGGCTTTCCAACGGTATAAAATTCATTGCCAAGAAGCATTGTTACAACAGAGAAATAATCTACCAAACACGAATTTCCGAACTTTTTGTTCGATGTTTAGTTGATAAGGGCACCACAGACACCTTGTTGAGGTCTAAGGAAGGGAAATGGAAGGCCAATCAGGTGCTGAAGCAGTGTTTGAAGGTGTTGCGGAGCTCAGGGTCTCTGCTCCAGTTCTCTGATGAAGACCCTGATGCCAGGCTGCTGTGGCTGGAGACCGAGGCACAGGAGCCGGGGGTGATGGCAGCAGATGTTGGGGTGCAGGAGGTTGGGGAGCTAAGGGGAATGACTTACTACTGCTACCAAGTGACTCCTCGCTCTATTGTATAGCAACTTTCTTCATCTGGATGGTGGTAATATTAAATGAGTAAACTACTGAACTGATTGTAAAAAGTAATTGATAAGGTACACAGACAGAGTGTGACTTATCCACCAAACTGGACCTCCACAGTCCGACAACAAGAGATTTACTACTTATAAAATAACCTGAAGGTAAAGAATGACCTCTTTATGAAATTATAAAAGCTGACAAACCACTTAAACTGTCTGAGAAGTTCGAGGGAGGTCGGAGACTTTCTAGTGGGTTGGTGGTTTTGCCCGTCCTGGCTCTGTCCTTCTCTCCAGCCCCTGCTCAGATACAGTCACGTATCTCCCCGACTGAGGAGGTACGCGACTGTATCTCCCCGACTGTCTCTCGAGAGAGAGTCGGCGAGATACGCGACTGTCTCTCCCCGACAGTTCACGCTCACTGTCACGATCAGGATAACCAGGGAAATTACTCTTGCATATGTCACAACTACGTCAGAGGCACGACCAGCGTCCAGATATAACGATGATCCATAGAAACCTGTGAGGAGAGAAAGCACAAAGAGCCAATTAGCCATATGATAGACCTTCACGTCAACAGAAGTTCACCGTCCCAGCATAACTGAGATGGGTGGGAGCCCCCCCAGGAAGCCTGACCACAGTCAAATGAAATAACTTTAGAAATCATTGGCGGCATGCTTTGTCGTCAGACGCAGCATGCTGACTGTGCAGATGCTATGACCAGTGGTTTTGCCGTGGCCTGCCTCAGAGCTTTCCAGGTGTCTTCTGTGGAGTTGTTGAAGACAGTAGGGGCAGGCTGAAGATCTAGATCAGGGGTGCCCACACTATTTCGGTTTGCGAGCTACTTTTAAAATGACCAAGTCAAAATGATCTACAACATTAAAAATACTAAATATCTATTAATTTATATATATATACTGAGTATACTTTATATTTACAATATATGTTGGCGTACCTTGCATAACTGCATGAACCCTTATGGCACAATACAATTCTGTACATTTTTGGTCATTACCTTACTCTGATGACTTGCACTGAATGGAATTGGCCAGAGTTGCATAGTCCGGACAGTAGCTGCTGGTAGCCAGCCTCAAGCAGACTTCCAAATGATCATCAGTTATGGTGGAACGGTGTTTGGACTTAATGTTCTTTAAAGACTGAAAAATGTCCTCTCCCCGAGTGTGTTCTTTCATGGGCAGTATTGTTAGCAGCTCTTCTTTTCCAGTCATATCTGTAAACACCATCCGAATAAAAATGCACAACTGGGCTGTATCACTTAGATCCGTAGACTCGTCCAATTGCAGGGAGAAACACTCGCAGTCTGCTGTGTCAAATCCTCGGCCATGACTTCACAGCGCCGTGTGACTGTACTTCTTGATAGCTCGAGAGCTTCCCCACAGGAAGCCTGACCACAGTCGAATAAAATAACGTTATAAACATTAGCGCCATGCTTTGTCGTCAGAGTGAAATCTGACTGTCTGCAGACGCTCTGCAGACGCTATGGCCAGTGGTTCTGCCGGGGCCTACCTCAGAGCCTCGGAGCTGTCCAGGTGTCCTCTGGGAGGTTTAGGAAGATACTGAGGTTAATTTGCACAAGCTCCTGGCTTCATACACAAGATGACACCTATATTCAAGAACCCTGCTGTGTTGACACCTCAACATTCTATTTCATTCGAGAACTCTGCTGTCTTCCAGTTCCATCCAGCATTCTATTCTGTTCTGTTCTATTCTCAAGGGCAGATAATGTCTCCTTTTATGAATTCACTATTTGCTAGTCCAGCGTTCATCATGTTTTCAATGGCACAGTTTTCACTAAACTCCACACATTATGACCCATTAGCAGTAATGATACAACACTGTATATTAAAAAAGAATTTTTTTGTCTATTGCTGTGCAGATATTATAAATCATACATGCAACAAGTCACAACAAAAGTTTAAGCTGTTGCAAGAAACTCCACAAATGAGTCTTTTAACATTGTTAAGCTGTCTATGTTTGCAAATTCATATTCAAATGCTAATATGTTGCATCCCGTGTACTGTGTTGTAACTATAGCCACACCCAAATCTCACCTGCACCTGAGTTTGGGAATGAGTCAATTGATGGATTTAAGACCTTAAAACTGTTCTGAACTGAATTAGTTGGTGGTAAGACAAATAATAAGTCTTTCTATAAATTATTTTTTTTTTTGGGTGGCACATTTCACTGCTCTGATTGGAAGAAAAGATTACACAATTTACATTTTACTGCTATGACTTTTTTCGACATGTGGGCTTTATATTTTGGCTGTGCTTTGTCCCCTTTCTATAACCCAGCCTGGAACGGGGGCTTCTGTAGTGAGTTCATAATATTAATAAAGAAATGTCTCAAGTGATTGATTAGTTATCCGCTTTTCCGTATTCAAAGGAGTAGTAGTTGTTGTCGTTAGCCGAAGCCTATTGAGCTCAGGATGTATCCAATTGATGTCTTCTTCAGCTGTGTCTTTATTAGATCACAAACTAACTACAACTGCATACCGCCACCTACTGTATGGGAGGGTGTAGAGTCATGGCACTAAGGTAAGTAAGTATGTAAGTAAAAAAGAAAAGTTAAGTAAGGAAGGAAGTTAAGTAAGTAAAGAAAGTATGTAAGTAAAGGAAGTAAAGTTATTAAGTACGTAAGTAAGTTAAGTAAGTAAAGTAGGCTAAGAATGAAAGACTTCCACCCTATTTCCTAACCCTGCCTGTATTATATAAACTACCAACCCCCCCTCTAGTTTCCCTGAAGACCTGTACTCAGAAATGTTTATAAACTCTACTCCTGCCCCGTTTCATGTTCTATATTTCTTAATGCTCCATCTCTGAACGATATTTATTGCAATGCATGATCATGTGTTCCAAATCCTCTCTGTGCTTATCCCCTTCCTTCTGCCAAGTGCTGATCACGGCTGTTCTAATTCATGATTTGGCTCCTACCACAAGCTGCTTCAATCATTTTGTTGTCATATACTTTCACAGCCTTCTCTGCCAATGCATTTGCTTGTTCATCAGTCTTTAACACCAATATGAGCAGGGACACAACACAACTGCACTTCTTTACTCTTCCTTTGTAATCGTAGGAGCATGCTGTGGATTTCTCTGCTGCTGTTGAATCTGATGAAAAACATCTGATGTTCACCCCATCCTATCATGGAGATGTGTGCTCTTTGGGCAGCAAACTTGACTTTGATAGATGACTCTACCTTTGGACACTGGGTAAAGTTAAGCCAGGATTAGTCTGTGCTATATTGACCCAAAGATACAAGAACATTGTAGACTTCAAGGCGTTTACGATCATCTGACCAAATACTTATTGCTGTCTCTGCATATAGTATAGGTAGAAATATCTACCTTTGGCAGCCCTTTCAACAGCACTGTTCTCCTCTTTTGAATGAATATGTTACCGCCCTCTACTGCCCACAGCCCAACATAACAACCACTGAGTGTAACCACTGTTCATGCAGAGGACAATGTTCCACAAAGCACAGAAGGCACAAACACCGTCACTTACGAGAACAAATGTATTTCAAGCTTTCAGACTGAAACAAAAACAAGTAACACAATGTGTTCAATACATGATTTAGACAAAAAAAATAATGCAAAACCAATGAGTGTCACCACATTTACCTTCTATAAATCTACACATGGATTCTGTTATGTAGATTGTGTGTATATGGTTCTACTTTATGCAAATATGACCTTACAGAACATTTCATACGCTCACCACAGAAATATGGAATAGGTGTGTTATGGAAAGTCAAATCCGGTGATCTCAGAAATCACCAATAAGAGAGAAGTGACGAGCAAACAATGGATCAAACAAAAGCTCCGACTGTGTTTGAGTATTTGTGTTTCGTCTTCTAAGGGAAGGGGTTGTCGGGCGTGTAGTTGAAACTAGCATCCAAGAACATGGCCAGGGTGCCCAGAGTGGTGATGATGACGAACAACCACAGGAAGAGACGGTCCACCACGAGGGCGATGTACTGCCAGTCCCCTGTCATCTGGAAGAAAAACACACACACACACACACGCACACGCACACGCACACGCACACGCACACACTAAAGCACTTACTGTAAGCACTGAGTCAGCAATGTGCTGTATGTGTGCAATAGCACATGAACATTGTCGGGGCATGTTTGGAACACTCTGTGCTCGAGAGCTGCAGACAGACGGAACAACAAGCAGCCCTGACAGCACGCTGCGGGTTTGTGCGCGTTTCTCACCGTGTCATCCGTGTCCTGCTTCTTCAGCTGATCGGCCATGTACGTCACGGCAGAGATGGCCGACTTCAGGTTGGGAGGGAGGATCAGACAGTAGCTGTCAGTGTCCGGGAGCCGCTGGAGGTGCACCGTGCTCTCACACCTGAAACAAAACAAGTGGGACAGTGGTGGAAAGATGGGCAACGAGGAAATGAGTCTTTAAAACCTCGGCCCAAGTTCCCAAAAATGTTCTACACCTACGCATGTGCTGGTGCTTTAACATATCACTGTTAACAACATCCGTCTTTACAATACTTTATAATTAATACATCTATGCTTTTAATTATTTATTAGTAAGTGCCAACCTATGAGTCATTTGCTGCACCAAATCTCCTTTTATTACATCCCGTTATTTTATTATTATTTAAATTTTTTATTTTAATCAATCCTATTGTATTTTTGTATTTTATACTATTATCTGTAAATAAAAATAAAAATATAAGAAATATACAAATTGCAAATTGAGCTTTGAGAATGTCATACTAATGCTCAGAAGTTACAGAACACCCCTCACAAATGCTCATTGAGCTCAGATTGATGCTGCGCATGTCAGGAGTCACTAGCACAGCATTGTTGACCTCCGCTGACACAACCCCCCCGCTGACATTAGCTGTCCGGTGGAGGACACGCGGTACAGATGTAGATGTCAGCGTCGGCGCTCCTGAGCGGACAGCACGTGTCCCGACAAGATCACGCAGGTCCTCTGAACGCTGAGTGACAGCAGCAGCACTGACGCAGGGGGTGACACCGACACAACACTGGGTCAACATTCATGTGAAGCCGTGACCTCTGACCTCTTCATTCTTCCCCTCACACAGCTGCTCCACAAAGCAAAACATATGAGGAGTGAGAGTCTTCAAGGCAGCGTTCTTGTAGTGCCTTCATGCTTCTGAGCAGAACTGCTCCACCGTAAATAAATGATTTGGAAATTATACCCGAGGCATTTAAAGAACCTCTACATTTGTGTATCCTTGAAATCAGAATGTGGAAATATAACAACAACAATAATAAAAATAATTATATTTTCTAATAATTCGGGTGAAAATAAAGAGTAACACAGAATATATGTGTAGCCTGTGTGTAGATTGTGTTCAGACGGTCATTCTTCAGACTCACCCTTTATTTATTCATGCACCCTTGACCCAACAGTATACACTGTTCTTATACAGCAGGTCAGGTCACAGGCGCTGGTGTCTGACCACAGTTACACAGGTTGAAGCAAACACTTAAATAGAGTGATAATTGTTTACAGAGTCCACTTCATCCTGCTGCCCTGTGCTTCCCATCATCCCATTCACCCCTCACCTCTTGTAAAACGTGGATGCATTTTGCATTCCCTGAGTGTTAGCGGAAAGTTTTATCTCCACTTTTTAAATGTTTCATGCTTCATTTTTTGGGTACTTTCAAATTTGATTTACAAGTTTATGCAAGCCATGTTTTTTCACTCTGCGCTGGTCACAACAAAACTAAATTGAACTTAAAAACATATTTAATTCGCATCGTGGCCGGATCAGTAAGAACTTGCGGACCAGTCGCTATGATTTCGGCTGTTTTGCAGCTCTTGAATACTACGTACTTATGTCTTTTACATTACAACCGGAGTAATCCATCAATATTGTACATGCAGCACACATGAGAAAATGTAACATACAGTAAACAAAGAAGTAGAGGAGTAGAACAACCACATATATACAGTATATAACTGTATTTGTCACACTTGCATGTCTATGTTCCCGTCTAATACAGTTTTCTACATTTTTAACATACATTTCAGTAAAAGCAGGCTTTACAACATATTGCCTTGTTTTAAGTCAAGGTTAAAATATACAAGACAGGGTATGCATGATGTTATTAATGCGCAGGACCTCCGTCAGCAGAGAGGGGAAGGCGTCAGTGAAGAAGCAGGACAAGTTATCAGAGTCACAGCGAGATAGCGTGACAACAGATGGACTGCAGCACAATAAAAGTGAGCGACCGATGAGCTCCCGTAGGAATGGTGCTGTGTGTGTGTGTGTGTGTGTGTGGCCACAGCTCAGGGCTGAGCTATGTGGCGCTCTACGTGCTGCATGCCACCCACATTCCACGGCTTGTTTTCATTACTGCGGATACACGGAGCCCCTCTCACTCCGACACAAACACACACACACACCCTTACACCAGCACTTGCACAGCACTGTTGCTGTGTATGTGTGTATACATTTACATGTGTGCACTGAGTAATAGAATAATTCATAATATCAACTAAATACGCCCCAATTGAGACGCACAAACATGCTCATAAATGTGTTTTAAAGGACATCACCTGGCTTCTAACCAGGTCTCTGACCGAATAACAAGATAAAGAGAGATGAATGAAGGTAAAGAGTACACAACACGGACTAGTGATGGTTGCCCGACCACCATCTCATCCACAGTAACAACGACTAAATCCTCCTCTGCCCCGATCACTCATCGCCGGCCTCCCCTTCCACTCATCTACCCCTATCTATTGCTCACGCTCCCTCCACCTCCTTTCTGCGGGATTACCCCCTAATGTCCAAACTAAACAGAGGCTTAGTGGCTGGCGACTGTGGACGCGGGTGTGGGGCTTAGCTGGGGCTGAATATGATGCCTTTGGAACGGGATGAGAGATGCCCAGCAAAGGGCCTGCTTCAGAGCACCGTGGAGCCGTTTATGATGCCAGCGCTGGGTGGCAAGGCTGGAGCCTACTGGCAGATTAGCCAGAGTGAAGTCAGCATGGTTAGAGGGACAACACGGTAAGCAACGCATTATTGCACTATGTCGACCTCACTAGGATTTACTTGTCTACCACTGCACATGTATATGAGCAGTCTTCAGTAAAAAATAAAACAACAATACAAACTCATGTATTTAAGCTATTGTTGATACTTTTGCACATCTTTGTCCTTGATTTATTTTTCCTTCCTTTCCCTACGGTGGCCTTCAGGTAGGGAGCGGTATCTTTGGGATTGTATTACTACAAGGAGCTACTCTCATCAATACTTGGTTCTTTTCCATGACGAAGTAATTACTTTTAAAAACATTTATATAACTCTATAAAAACTAATACATTCAGAATAGGATTAGAATTTATTTATATTTTAAATAAAACTAAATATTGTCTAAAAAGCAACAACAGTATTTGTTTATAACAGCAGAGTCATGATATAAAGTCATTAATATCTCAGTGGAAACAAATCTAAAATGTAAATAAAATAAATAACGTTAATAAAAGTCATTCCTCCTGTCCTCTGTTCTCCCGGCTGCTTGGTCTCAGCCAGCAGAGAAGAACAAACTAAGATAAACCGTTGGACTACAGACAGTGAGCTTCTGTAGCTTGTTGGTAAAATGTTGCGTTTAGCCGAGCGTGCGTGCTGTGTTTGTGTAAACATAGCGGCGGTGGAGGAGACTGTGGACAGGGCCCATTGAATTAGGTTTTACCATCGTTCATGCTTGTTGAACAGATGCATTGATAAAGTTTTGGCTTTTTACTCGTGAATGTTTTATTGCAGAAACAGTAATGAGCGAAGTTGCCGTAACTCGAGTAAACCTCACTTGACTGTCTCCACCACGGCCTCGTGTGTGTGCATTTGTGTGTGTGTGTGTGTGTGTGTGTGTGTAGCTGGAGAAGCTCTAGGACTAATAAAAACATCAGTAACATCTGGGCTTATCAATACGCCAAGACCTGTTTAATACCGAGTTTCAGTTCACATCTCTACCTTCAGATAATGTAAAAACCAGTGTTCAGTTTGTCCGTTCTGGGCTGCCGTAGAAACATGGCAGTGCAACATGGTGGACCCCGTGGAAGATGACCCACTCGTCTTGTATACTCCATGTATAATTAAATGGCGTTTTTTAAGCGTAAACATAGTGATTCTTAAAGTTCAGGTGATTGTACACTGATTACAACATAGTTATGACTATTATATTCCATTTCTGCCCATTTATCCCCCTAAATGTTGTACACTGTTCCTTTATGTGGTGATCTAAACACCCCGGCTCTGGTTCAGAATATCAAGGCGGAAAACTGAGAACAGACAAAGAAAGATCACCAGCTACAGAAACTCCAATTCCATGAACAGAAAATAGTAAAAAAGACATCCTGCACGTGCTGCTTAGTTAACAGCCGATCTTGAAAAACAGTCAGAACAGAAACACAGCAACAAGAGGTAATTGCATGAAAAATGGCCTCAAGAAAGAGAAAGAAAACCTCGCTAGCAGGGCTGCATTTAGGCACGGCTGCACTTTGAGCTAAATGCTGTCAGTATGCTACCATGCTCACAATGACGATGTAAACATGCGGATGTTTAGCAGGCAATGTTTAGCACGTTAGCATGCTAACATTTGCTTATTGGCACTAAACACGTTGGACCAAATGTGGTGATGATCCATTGGATTGTTGAAGCATTTCGTTCCAAACCATTAATGTCAACCTCACCATGGTGGTGCTAGAAGAACAGCAGAGTCACAATCATTCAGTCAGGGCAATCCATCAAATAATAGAAGTGGTGAACCAATTTATGACGGTCCAACATTGTTCTCACGCTTGTGCGTACAGGTTTGTTTAAAAAGAAAAAAATACAGCAAAACAAATTAATAACAACATAAATAATTCTAAACGATAATTATGAACTTTCTTTCTGGTGTTATCCAGCTGAATCATTAAACCTTTTTTCTCATCCGTCAGAGTACCTTCCATGTGGCTGTATTCAATTTGTGATGCTGAAGGAAGGTCACGTACTGTTACCGTCTTCACAGATTGTCTGAGCTGCTGGGGTGATGGCTGTATTTCTGCCAAGTCTAGCACACCGTGTGCCTTACTATAATAGCTAACCTGGCATCGGATACAACATTCACACTTTGGCGCACTCTAAAAAGAAGATTCATGCCCGGCGCTGGATTTTATTAGCATTAATAGAAATAGCTTTGTTATAGTGTAACGAGGATCAGCACATCTTAGCAGTGGAAAGCGGCTGAATCCGGATGAATGACTCTGATGGGTTTTATTTCAGGTCTGTGGTGTTTAACAGTCTTGACAGGTAAGAATATAGGCACGATAACCTTTGTGGCAGTTAACGTCTCCCAATAACTCAACCCAAGAGCTGGGTTCATCTCTGGAGCCTTTGCTCATTCTCAGTATTTTGTGGTTTATTATGTACAGATTTTATTTTCTTTGCGCACACAAGAAATGATAATTAAATGTGACACATTTATTACAGTGCTTTTACGAAGGCAGAGCAAAATGCATTTTATATTACATCTCTGTCTGCGTATCACCCTTGTGCACGCTGTAGTCTTTCTGTTCATGTGACGCCTTCAATCAGACTTGGTCTCAGGAGCCTTAGAGGTTCGATATAATCACAACACCATTAATACAGTTTCAATTTGGGAAGAATTCTATGTGTTGCGCGCAAAATTCTCTTCTGTTTGTTTTTGGTTCTTTCCTCAGATAACCAGAATAACATTTCCCCAGTTAGTCAGCGATTGGAAAACACCTTATCGACGGAACAAATTGCCAGTTCGCAGCTTTTCCAATGTACTTTTTTCATTTCGATCAAACGAGACACTTCGAATGGTTAAGCTGAGTGACCTACCGGCCCCTCCAGGGTATGACGAGATCAGGGTTGATCTTTCGAAAGAAGTACTCTCCTCCAGGCTGCCGGCCATTGAAGCTTCTGATGGGCGAGTCATCACCAGACTCCTCCTCCTTCAACAGAGGCTCTTCTGGGTTTGGCCTCTCCATGCCGATGTACTTGGGCAGGAAGTGAATGAACACCTGTACGTTTGAGGTAAAGAAATCAGAGACATCAGGTTTCTCAAAGAAGGGTGCACAGTGAATTTGTTAAACCTAGCCTCACCTTTCGAACCCAGGTCGGCATGATATGCGTGCTGGGCGTTCGGTGGTGCAGATTGAGGACAACTACGCTGAGGATGACAGAGAAAGTGACCAGGATCATGGTGAACATGACGTAGTTGACAATAATTGGGATGCCAAGGGAAGTCTCGGGGACCCTGTCAGCCAGCAGAAGCATGAAAACAGTGAGAGCGATGAGGACGGAAATGGAGAGAGTCATCTTCTCTCCTGCAGACATAAAGGGAGAATTCATTAGAACAGTGAAGCAGCAAATATTACTGGCTTCTATTTCATGTTGACAAGGGGAAACTTTAAGGCATGATTACGAGACCTTTTGCTGTGGCAATTGATGAATTGGCTTTGTCTTTAAACATGTTTCAAATGTTCAATCTATAGTATATCAATACACTCCTTCAAAGGCTGCCCTGCCTAGTCTGTATTAGACACGACATTAGACATTGTATCAATGGGCAGTCGCCCCTTCCTACATTCCATCTCGGTGGTGATGTGGAGTCACAGTATCAGAACATGTCCGATGTGCTGACCTGCTCCAGGAGGCAAGTAGAAGACAAATATAGCCAACACGCCGGTGAGGATGCAGGGCACGATGATGTTGATGATGTAGAAGAGAGGCTTCCTCTCTATGATGAGGTAGAAGGTGATGTCCTCGTACAGGTCCTCCTTGACGTTCTTTCTGGAGGGTTTGTGACAGATGGCCCATTCTCCGTTTTCTGTGGAGAAATAGACACAATACAAAGAATTATTATTATTACTATAAATATTTTGAGCATGCATTAATATGATGATGAAGACATTTAAAAAAAAAAACAGGGCTACAGCTTCCGGATAAAATCAAATGCAGGCACCAACCAGTGAAAGCGTTCTCGTCTATAACAATCTCCTGAATCTCTTTGCCTTCATCGTCCAGAAAGTACTGCAGCTCCACCTCAGAGGCGTCATAGGTGTACGAGCGGAAAACCATGCTGCAGTTCTGCCAGTCAAATGGGAAGTACGACACCTGTGGGAGTGGACATTAGGAAAGGGGAATTTTCACACTTATGGACTTCTGGATGAAGTTTCACGAAAATATGAGATGAAGTTAAACCTGAGGTATTATTGCATATTTAACAGTAGTACAATCGGCCATACATTGTCCTTCCTAGCTTGCCATACAACTAGAGACAGTAGGCTACCTCTATAGAGCAGGAGCTGCGGTAGATAGCTGGTGGAAGCCAGTTCACTGTCCCATCATTGTAAACCAAGACGTTGACGTAGAGAGCCACGTCGAACTGACCGTCATTACTGTAGGGAGAGACAAGGCTCGTATTGTAGACACGTTAGTGTGACATGACATTTCCCATGTCAGTCATGTGAAATCAATCACTTCTGAACACTGTTAATAACATTATTCAGGGCATACATGTGGATATGAACATACACAAACATGTTAACATTGTTAACAGCAAATGACACGGGGGCATATTGGGCCGATCGTCTGTTAGATGTGTCACCACCTCCATGTTTCAAATCACCCGCTGTTAGAACATCAATTAACAATAAAGCTTTCCAAGAGCGCCGCCAAATTCAAGCTGCTACTCGTGAAAGGCTGTCTCTAGAGCCAGTGTTTGGTTTGTCCATTCTGGGCTACTGTAGAAACATGGCGGTGCAAAATGGCAGACTCTGTCCCACCCACTCCCATTGTAGGTATGAGGGGCTCACTCTAACGAGAACACACCTGTTACCTTCAGGTGATTATACACTAATGAAGACATAATAGTGCACATTGTGTTCTCTGGGTGTCACGGTAATTCTGTTATTGACTATAACCGTGATATGTAAAAATTAAACATTAATATCATGTTAATAATACACATATGATAAAATTATGTAAATAACAAGCACCTCTTAAATCATTTCATACACAGTCATGGTTCCAGACTCTCTCCACTTTCATATACTTGTATTTTAAGTGTAATTGAATTTTCCAAAAAGAGACAATACACACAATAAACAAAGTCTTCCATAGATAATTGCAATTTTATCTATAACGTGAATTATATAGGACACGATAATCGTGTAGTGAAAACCTGATATTGCTAAAGTGCTATTCCATTTCTGCTAGTAGATCCCTCTAAATCCGGCACACTGGCCCTTTAAATATTTCAATCTGGACTGTGACTGAGTGTCAGACGGACACTGACATCTCTAGAGACACGCTGCTATTGCATGTTTGCATTGCTGGTAAGCCCTCTGTGAGTTACTTCATGATGAATGACATGGATGACTGTGTGACACTCACTTGTTTATGAGGTAGACGTCCGGACGCCACACTTTGTTGGGAGGAATCCTCAAAACTTCAATGTTGTCATAGTCCTCTGGCTTCCATGACAACCTATAGTCTATCCATGCCTAGGAAGGAAGGAAAGAAGGACGGAAGAAAGGCAGCAAGGAAGAGAGGGAGTAGAGAGCATGAAAAATGAATAACAGGCACAGAGGAGCAGACAAGAGGTGAAATCATTACTACGGTGCCCCGATGTCCCCGTCATCTACATCCTAGTGTCTCTTGTCTTTGGTAAGTCATTTAAATCCCACTGATCTAGACAGCCACTCACACACCGCGGTCACACACACACACACACACACACACACACCCAAGCAGTCCTGAATTCTAATTAGCGAGGGAGAGGGACAGAAATGAAAGAGCGAGACCGAGAATAAGAGAGATAAAGCAAGAAATTATTTGTGGTTATAAAAAGTGACAAGTCCATTTTAGGACCAGAGCGACAGCGAGCAGCGGAGAGAGAAGGAGACAGGAGCTGGAGCGGCAGAGCGTGGCTCAGTGATGAAGACGAATGTTTTCATCCTCATACCAGGTTCATGAACACGTTGGTTGTCATCTCTTCGTTCTTCTCGTTCTGTAGCGATAGAGAGAGATAGAGACAGAGAAAGAGAGACGAGGAGATATGTTAGTGATGCGCCAATATCTTGTTGTATATGACAGTGATGTTACTTTCAATCCTGCTCTATGGAAACTAATTGCACCCAGCAGCGATCTGGCCAATAGTGTGTGTGTGTGTGTGTGTTTACCAGGCTGACGAGCTGTGAGAGGGTCATCCCCACTCGAACCATCACCTTGTCCTCCCAGTGAGGAGCTGGTCTGACTTTCAAGTTGTAGTTCTCAAACAGCTTTTGATGGAGCCTCCTCTCCATTTCTGAGGCTCCTGGATGAGAGGACCGATGCAAAGAGACAGAAATGATGATGAGGAAAGAGATACCTAATGAATCTAGTGCCACCACCACCCATAAAATAGAAGGTGAGTGAACAAATGAAAGGCAATAAAGAAATAGAAAAACAAAAACTGATAAGAGTAAGGGAAGAAAGGCTGAGCCTTATTTTGATTGAAATATAACATCTCATATGTGAAATGTACAAAAAAACATTTGACTACAAGTAAAATACAAGCCATGTACTGTTATTATGCTCGTAATATGTTGGTGTACCAACATGTCAATTTGTTGCCATGAAATTAGTAAAATGACCAGAAGTAGTATTAGTCCCATGTATTCATTCTAGATATTTACCTTCTTTGAAAACAACTCAGCAATGGTGAAAAATCAGACTGAGTAACATTTAACATATGCTATTAAAAACCGTGAATGTTCATTGACAGTAAAACATAATATTTATGAAATTATTGAGGCCTATATGATGAAATAACATTAAATGTATCATAAACAATGAATGATCACAAGTTTCTTTATTTATTGGCAAATACTGTAGTCAATTTGAATTACTCCATTAGCTTTACTACCTGTACCACAAAAGGACAATTTATTAGAGCATGCATTTAGAAAATTGTTTGCCCCTTATTAGACTTTTTGTATGAAGTTAATTAATTCTATTTAGTAAGTCCTCTGAAACTATGATATGTTAAAAAAAACATATCATTGAAAATGAGACTAATCCTGATATCTGGAGGTACTTTTTGTTGTTTCCGTCCTCTAAGGACTGAGAAGGCACGCTAGTTAAAGACAGCAACAACAAGGGGAATGTTTTTTGCGTGACATAAACTGAGTGGTAGATTTGGCTGAATCAGTTCAACACATAAGATAGTGAAACTAAATGTGCTCTACCAAATAGTGGAGCAGAACATCATAGTTTGGTTTTACTGATATATTTAGGACTGAAACAGTTTTCTTGTCTTTATGTTAATATTGTATTTGTCAGTTTTTTTATAATTCTGTCATTTCACATCCTACATCTCTATAATGTTACTTTTTGTGTGTGCAAGTGTCTCATATTGTTTTATTGTAAATCTTTACCGTGTCAAATTGTCTTATTATTGCTGTACAAATACAATTTGATTGATTGATGAATAAGTGGATTAAAGCAGAACAGCTATGACAAGAGTAAATGAAGGTAAAAGACCAACGCTGTTAAAATGGGATAAAGTGCAGCACAACCAGAGCACGCGGATCAGTGGGCCAGGCCTCCAGTGGTTAGGGGTTCAATTCCTACAGGGATGATGCCTGCTAAAAATATACCGTGTATGCTCATGTATACTTAGTATGGGTGGACTGATTCTAATAGTGTCATGCAAACAGCATAGTGTATATAATATTACTTTGTGATATGGAAATGAACACTGGAGGTATGTGGAAGAGAGAAAACAAAATGTGTTGTTCAGTACGAATCTGTTCACCTTGCAGAGGAACCTCAGCAACAGAATTTGGTATTTCGCAATCCGCTTCCAAAAAAGTGCGTTAGTACCTACTGATGACGGACTGTCACATGGGACAAAACGACGCGTGGAAAAGACAGAGAAGGACAGACAGGACACGCAGTAGAAGCAGTCGGCAGGTCAGGTGCTGGTGGCGTACGACGGGTAGCAAAGGTGACTGAGCTAATGTAATTGATATGCAGCAGGGGAACGGCATCAAAGGCATGTCTCGGATACCGGCTCCATCGGGGACAGAAATAGACAATGGTGTGCTAATATGATTCATTATATGTTCCCGAATAAGGCAGTCTTGTTTTTTTTTGATTTTCCAGCTAATCAAGTTAAACATCTTTGACAGGACATGGACTTCCATGGTACCCCCCCCTCTCCTCTGTGTTTCTCTTCTCTCTATTCTGTTGCTGTTAGCTCTTGTCTTTGGGGAAATAGTTATAAAATCGCCCCACGAACAGAGAGGAACAATACACAATAACCCCCGTGGAGGTCAACAACCGGTGCAGGGCAGCTTTTCCTTTACACTCCCACTGAGGGGGCGAGAGGTCAAAGTCAAAGCCCATCATCTGATAAGAACTAGTCATCCCAAATCGATTCTAATTATGATTTTATCCACAAAAAAGAAAACAAATAGGGGAGGTGGAATCAATACAAATTTAATTGAGATGACAGAGTGCAGTGGGATGTCAAACGTGTGTTATCTGGTCTGATTACTGTAGCTATCCTGAGTGCAAAAACGCTTCAATTTTAAAGTGTAAGCTTGAAAACGGAGGTGGAAAGGATTCTCCTCTGGGCAGCCAAACAGGAAATAGGTCGAGGTGTTGGGACAGACAGGGGAATGGGAGAACAGGTAGCCAACGAGCACAGGGCAGTTCTCCAAGCCCGATATAGGGTCAAAAGTTAAAGTCAAACGCAGTGAGACATATTTTCATTCTTTTCTCCCCCTTTCTCTCCATCTCTTCCTGCCACTGTGCAGTTCCTCATGCAAGTCTTGCTTCAAAATGCACAGCAGCAGTATATTTCTGTTTGTTTACAGTTAAAAAGAAGTTGATATTAGTGCCAACAAAGGCTACATGCCTCACATCCAAATTCACATGAAGGAAAATCCACACAAATGCAGCGAGCATTCCATGAAATGTCCTTACCAGCAAAAGTGAGACAGAGGCAGCTGCATACGATGACAAATACGTTCATCCTCGCATGAATGATCGTGCTCATCTTTATTTGTCCCATCATGACAGTCATGACATCTTTCACTTCTATGTTCAGTCAGAAGCCCCACTCTCTGCTATACCGGCCCTTTGACCCCTCCGCGCCCTCACCTGGAATCTCAATGGGTCCTAAAAAGACACACCTTTCTGGCTCTCAGCTACACGCACACCTTCAGTAGGACTGCAGCTAGTTGGCACCTTCAGCAGCACACACTGTTCAGCTCTCCCTCTCCTGTCCCGTCATCTCTTTGGGGCCATGGCTCCATGGGTGAAAGCACGGCCTGATTGGGTGCGCATTGCTGGGAGTGACGAGAGGGCGGAATGTGTTTGTACTGGGAAGCCTGCGGGGCAAGCACCTGTTGGTGCTCGCCAATCTGCAGTTTGCACTGTTGGGACGGTGGGTGGGAGGAAGAGGTAGTGGAGGGGGTGGGACGGGGTAGAGGAATGTCAATGAGCTGTGACAATAGAGATATTTTAGGGGGGGAGAACAAGTGGGCGGAGTTCACCGAGGGGTGGACTTTGTCTGGTTAAGGAACGATTGGAGGCGGTTTGGGGCTGAAGTGGTTAATAGGTGGTGCTCTTGCTTATTTCTCTTTCCATGGCTTCTTCATCCTGTAGTTGACCTCTCCCCCTATTCTGTTCCTGTTCAATCAAAAGCTCCTCTACCTCTTTCATCCCTTCACACATTGGTCTCCTGCCTCGGTCCTTTGGTGCCGTGACATCATTCCCAATGGGCTGCGTTGTGTCTGGCGACAATGCTGGAATTCATGCAGTGTAATATATCTCAGGGTAGAATTGGCTGTTGATGGGATGTGAGTTTGATTGTCATATTAGTTTACGGAAGGAACTCAATCTACCACTTTGAAGTCCTTCATACAGCTATAATAACAGTTATCTTAAGTATTAGTGCTGGTATCGTTTAAAAAATGACGATAGCCAACATACAGTAAGTACCCATTAAGTGATACAGATACCAATAGAAAACTTCATTTGATACCTTTTTTCCCTACTTCCTTTGATACCCATCAGAAGCATTTAGTTGCGTAAAATGCCACCACCACCGTATTAATTGCTGTCAAACGCCACAGGTATGTACTGTGGTAGCCTAACCATAATGGTGAATGTTTTGGTGAGCATGCGGAACTGCCAACCCCGTCAAATACACCGGCCTAGACGACACCGCAGACCGTATGGGTTGTAGCTGTGGTAGTTGGCCAATCACACGTCACATTAAATCGAAGAACGCTAGCAGCAATTGGCTGCAAGCAAAAACATAATAAATTGCAGGAGCATAAAAGACATCATTCCGCAGAGCAGAGCTGACATGGTGTGACTCAATATGTCTCTAAGCCATTACAGCCAATATATTTATGGGAGTTTAAATGAAGGATGCTGAAAGCCTCAGCTCCACAGATGCTGCGAAGGGAAAACTTCCAGGAAGAAGTTGCCGAAGTAGAGTCCAGAAATACCAAACTTCTTGGTAGTGAGGTGCTGGCAATAGTGCTGAAGAGGTCCTACTGGATTCACTTGAGTTGAGCTGAGGAGGAACACCTCAGGCGTTTTGGAGTTTGAGGTGAGCTTGAGGCAAGGAAAGAGAAGCATTTTGAATACGATACAAAAATAGAGACGATGTTGCCATAGAAATGGTGAGGGAAGTTTTGAGACGAGAAGAATATGAGTGTGATGATCGATGAGGTGAAGGCCTGAGAACGAACTCTGGATTCTGCTGCTTCTTGGATGCTTCATGTTGGTTTTTATGAAGCTTATGTCTGTATTTCGAGGGTCGTGGAGTTATTTTGTCTGTTACACAAGATAAGTAAATACTATTATCTCCTTCTGTTGCCTCTGAGGTCATGCTATCCTCTCCTGCAAGCCATCAGTCAGAATGACCAATGTGTGTTGTTGTGTATCTGTCTTCTCAATGCTACAGTTTCCTGCAAGGTCAAAGTATTAGATAGAAGATAGAAATGAGTGCAATTTAAATGCAATTCAATTGGCGCCGCTAATGCTGCCGGGTCTGTAATACCGAGGCTCAATCAGCACCGTCGGCACAATGAGCTGTCGAGAGTGACTGCAGACTTTCTCAGCTCACGCTGCATATATGCATGAGTGTATTTACACACATAGAAATATCAGGGAAGCCCATGCAGCCGTGTCCGGTAACCACTACCAGTGTGTCTGTGTGTGTGTGTGTGTAGGATTATTCATAGCAGAGCAGAGGGTCGCAACTCTCACGGCAGCATTGTGACAACAGATGGAGCCTTTGATATCTTCCCTTCCGATCTTTATTTAAATATACAGACACAAAATGAGACAAAAGATTGAAAGGGCAGGTTTGTGTTTATGTCATGTGGGATGAAACGGACGTGTGCTGTGAGAAAGCGAGACACAGGTCTCCTATATAATGGGAATTCCACAGGCTTTTGGTGCAGCTGGTGAACCGAGTCGGCACGCTGCTCTGCACTTTGACATCAGAATAGCCGCCATGCAAACGCACACATACACACACCGGTGCCGAAAATATAAAGAGGATTACTACGGCTGCAGAAATATCCACGGAGCATGTGCCACACTCCGGCACATTGTGACGGAGGGAAATGAAAGGCATACAGCTTGCTCGTTATAGCGTCTGGTTTGTCTTGGTGTTTATGTGTGAACACCACATATGAATATCCAACTCTGGCTCCACACTCAGACCGAGATTCCTACTGTAGCTAATACACACACACACACACAAAACCAACACACCAGTAGCTTAGCTTTACACACACGCCAGGTGCGCCAACATTGACTTGGTTAGAATATTTCATGCAATCATCAATGCCTTTATACACGTAACGCAGTTTGGATTTAGTTTAATGAATGATTTATGCCAAGAGATATGTCCGAATATCCATGTCCATACGATTAAGGCAACAGAAGTTCATTCTATTCATTTACTTGCAAATCGGCTGTTTACAAACAGGGATGCAGTCACCATGACGTCACCCGTTGGTGGACTGCCGTTTTGAATCCTTGAGTGTTGACCTGTCAATCACATGGTAGCCACGCCCTAAAGCATTTCCAGTTTTGTCGTCTATTTCCTTCGAAATGGGACCATAAGTTACTAAATGAGCATCATGCTGTATTGAAGAAGACAATACAAGAACTGGTTGCACAGGACTTATGGATCAGAGAAAGTAAAGTAAATTGGCAGTGCTTGATGACAGATTTAAACACGTACATATAAGAGGTTCTAAATTGTTGGCGGATGTTGAACTACACCCCAGGGACTCATTTTGGTAGTTGAATACAGTGATTTCTCCGCCCTATTTGTTGAGTTGGTGAATCAGGATGGGTATAGCTCAAGGAGAACAAATGTCTCGCTGCTTCAGGGGGCTTTGAAGGGGTCGGTGGGTGTGTGGTTGAAGCTAGCGTCAGTAAAGATGGCCAAGGTGCCCACAGTGGTGAAGACGACGAAGATCCAGAGGAACATGCGGTCCACCACCATGGCCACATACTGCCAGTCCTCTTTCAGCTGGACATGGATGGATGGATGAAAGGGAGGACATACAAACAGAATGGGGGGGGGGGGAGAAGAAGGAGAGGATGGGAAGTGAGTGAGTGAGGATATAAGCAAGCAGCGGTGTGGAGCGTGGGGAAAAGACAGAAGGGATGAAAAGAAAACAGGGAAGATTTCAGAAACCGAATGATTGCTCCTCAAAGAACCAAGAAACAAAATGAATAGAAGTGAGAACGATAGAAGACTGAGGAGCATTACAGCTAACACAGAGAGGCAAACCTACCGCATCGTAGTCCTTCGCAGCCTGCAGAGCCTTAGCGATAAATGTGATGGCCTCTATGGCTGTCTTGAGCTCGTCAGGTAGCGTGAGGTAGCTACTGGGGCCGTCGATGAACTTTCTCATATCTGTACACATACCCTCCGGCTGATACCTAGATGACGGCACACATCAACAGTCATGTCACAGGAAAACATCCACAAAGCACAACATTTGGTGCAACAAATAGGTCTCAGGATTGATACAGGAGAGATGTAGTCAGTGCACGTGAAGTGTCACCATCGGAGAACGGAGCAACGCGCGAGCAGATGTTGGTCCAGACTAATTAAAAGCTGTGGAATAGTAAAGCGTTTACGGGGCAGGCTGCACGTCTACTTTGCTGTCGTTCAGAGAGGAATAAAGAGAAGGTCAGAGGAGCTCCCCGGACTTGCTCTGCCAGCGTGGGAGTCGCCGCTCTGCATCTGCTGACTGGGCAGCTCCGGCTGACAAAGCCCTGCGAGTGTGTGAGTGTGTGTGCGAGTGTGTGAGTGTGTGTGCGTGCTGCTGTGTTTACTTGTTGCCCTCAGTTACCAGCCGTCAGCTGCGATGGCGTGCCAGCGGTTGCTGTGGGTGTCTCTGCAGCTCTGCTGTCACTCACAACTTTTCACGCGACAGGTCTAACAGAAGGCCAAAGTTGTTTTCATTTGTTACCAAAATCATCACAAAGAACATCAGCTTAGCTACAGGGCATACCCGACCAAGTGAGGCTTGTAGCAGCTAAAACCACCGACTGTACTGAACAGGGGCGAAGGGGCAACTGATTGCTTATGAATTCAACTTTTCATTTTCAGGAGGACGGATGAGTTATTTCTTGTGTCAATATCTTTGTAGTGTTGCTTTCACAATGCAGCCGTTGAAGAAGCTCAAAGCATCACTCATTAACCTTTTCTGCTGGCAATTTCCCTGCTGAATTTAAAGTCATAAGCGTACAGGGTGTCCTTGAGAGATGACACATGGATTTCCTTTTGGTTGCCTCCAGTAGAGCGTGAGACACTCTAATAGAAGATTAAGAAGTGATACAGCACGGCTCGCTGTGTAGGACGTCCCAGCTAAAGGATAATTGTGGCTTTTTACTAGTCGGTTTAGTTTAGGCCATAAACACATTGATTGTCAACCTGCATATACTGTTTGTAAAAGTCGTATGAAACAATATCAAACCATAAATAATGCTCTATTTTTTGAGCAGTATTCCGCTTTAATTAATAATGTCACTAAAAACTCATCTGCTCTTGGTCCTTGCCACGACTTTGTCCAAATGCATAACACTCCAATTAACGTTATTCTCTTTGCAGGAACAGCTGCCGTTTTCTTATGAAACACCTCAAATATTAAACACCTTACAAAAAAACACTCAGATGAAATGAGTTGCAGGCCCGGCAGAGCACCACCAGAGGGCAGTAGGGCGCCATCTCTCTCACTAGACACCATTAAAAGCAAGGTAACCTGACAAACTGGGCAGAGTATGGAGCTGTTTGGTATTCAGTGCAGCAGTTTGGTGGTTTACAATGCAGCGCTGCCGTCGCTGCTGCGAGTGTGGCAGGTGAAGAGGCTGAGACCTAAGAGAGGTGGAGCCTCATCAGATGGAGAGAGAGCGAGATGAGAGAGGGAGGAAGAGAGACCCAATTTGGCCTTTTAACCCCTCCACACTTTTTCTCCTGCGTGGCTCAAAGTAGCACTTCATCAGCGAGAAGTAAATGACTATTCAGGAGACTAATTCAACTAAACCTGGCTGCGTCTGGTGCCAAGACATGCACTAAGCCCAATTAAGAAGGAGTGTATGAATGTGTGGGCTCAAGAGAGATACTGCCGTCTCATCAAATTGCTCTAATAGAGCCCCCCCCCCCCCTTCTTCTCTCACCTAGACACGCAGCGTCCCGCTCTGATGTGTCGGAGTCGATTTGTGAGGGGTCATTATTATTTTAGCAACGATTTTCTGCCGCCTCCCGTCTTTCCCTCCAGACATATTTCCCTTCTCACGGGAGGCGAAGGATGGAGAGGGAGCGACAGCTACACACTGTGAGGAGGAGCTTTTAGGTATTAATGGAGCAACAGGGAGGCCGGATAGTTAAGGGTGTCACATAGTCGCTGATTTCCAGTAAAGTACAGTTCCTCGTTCTACCAAATTAACCTGAGCAAGGTCAGCCGTTACCTGAGAACCAGGTATAGAGACTCGGCTGATAGAGGGCTTATGAATTCATTTTCTGGTTTCTGCCATTTTGAATTGAATACAATAAACAACCTATCAAAACATACACAGACCCTGTATCTTCAACGTGATGGATAAGCCCTCGGGGCAGCGCCACTTCTTCGTCCTCTCATGTAGGACCGAGGATGCTACAGTGACTCACTATCGCCCCTCGATTAACAAGTGGTATTACAGGACGGGACTAGCTAGCATGCTCATCTCAGTTGACATCTATGCAACACAATACAAAGACACCTTTGACATCACTTCAACACTGTAACTTGTAAAACATGACACAGTGCTATCTGCACACAGCACCTGCGATATGTGACTCATAAAGGAGAAGTGTGCTTACACAAAGACCTCAGTGCAACCTTAACCCTAGAGCTCTTCGTGCATCTCGATTTCTAAATCTAAACACCGACTGCAGTACAGGCAGGAAGTGTGGAATTGTGTACTAAACCTCCGGTCTTTGCAGATTTGAGGTAACTGCTATGCCTAGTAATGTTTATTAATGTAGACTGAGAGTTGGATTTCATGAGAAAAATGCAAGCTTTCAGAAAACAGGAAATGCTGGCCAGCTGACTTCAAAGATAACGTCCTACGCAGACCTCAACCTCAAACTCCTGAACACAGAAGACGATATGTAAACGCGTGGATTTCATTTCACAGTGCTATCCAACACATTCCGTGTCACTCCTTTTGCATACAACCCATGTTGAAGAGATCCAGATATGAACTATGTATTACAAGTGGATATAAGCACTGAAATTAAAGCTTTTAGGTGCGATGCTATTGCATAGGCTGAGGTCATGGCTGAAGGTCCTCTATAACAAAAAAAAGAAAAAAAAAAAGAATGGCTACTCAGATAAGAACGTAGCAGTATCAGAGAACTTCATATATTTTGAATTATTGAACGATTTTCTGTCAAATCGGCAGGGGAAGAAACAGCTGATTGCAACTTGCAAAACGTCTCTCATCTCTTTCGTTGACTCATTGTTTACCTTCAGTCTGTGGATTGCTCCAATAGGGGGAAATGTAATGAACGGTTTAAGGCTCAAATGTTTACAGCCACGAAAAGCAAGCAGGCTATGAAACTGTGTTCTGTCTGTATGCTCTGCTGTTTCAGTACAATGAACAGCAGCACACATACACATGCACCCACACACAACAAACAGCGTCAATCGATCAAATTCGACGGGGACACCCCTAATGGCATTACATATCGATTTTTTGATGTCACACGTCTGTCTTGTTAAACCAAGACGAAAAAGTCAATATATTCTGGAGTTGAGTAATTCTAAAATATATAAAAAAGGTACTAAATTCGATATTTAGATCATTAATATAGCAGCAGACAACTATTCACTATGTAAAGATATAGTGGAGTAATGTCTACCCGAGCAGAGCATGAAGTCACTCTCCCTCTTTGTGTGTTGTAATCCAAGCTTCTCTCTGCTTTGTTTACATAGCCGGGCTACCCGTGCATGCTGTTAGTGCATGTGAGTGTGCCCCAGCGGCTAGCTCGCCGCCACCGCTCTGCACTGAGCTCAAACGTCAGTTACTGCCAATAACGGCGTTCCAACCGAAGGCTCCGTCATGGAAGCTCAGCGCCCCCCCTCCGGTAGACACTGTTAGTTCCGTCAGCACTTTCACAGTTGTTAGCGCCGTTAGCATTGTTAGCTGCGAGCTGCCATCTCAGACATTACCATGTTGAGAGCCGTGTAGAGGCTAAAACTCCTGAACATATACAATGGTATTGACCAAAAAACATACCCAAGCGCAATCACATGCACAGCCACTAACGCATACACTTGAGGCTCCACAGCGGGTTGTGGTCTCACCTGTTGGGCTTAGGGAACAGGATGGAGGAGTCAGGCTTGCGGATGAAGTATTCATCAGCCGCCTTGCTGATGGTGAACACCTTTTTCTCTCGACGGGGCATCATCTCCAGGGATAGGGGGGTCTCAACTTTTGGCCTTAGCATGCCCAGGTAAGGAGGGAGCAGGTGGATGAAGATCTAGGGAGACAGATAGTTGGCTCAACAACTTACAATATAATCAGTTTCTTAGCGCTTCCACTTCTTCTGATTGTGTTATTTAACTGTGTTTCCACTTCCAGGGAATAGCTTGCTGGCTCTCCCAGACCTCCAAATGCTATCGTCTTGTCTGGTAATAAAAACTGATTTGTTCGGTTTCCTGTTTCATGATTTACTGGACAGCTGGAATGTACTCGCTCTGTATTTGCCTATTAAGGCTGAGGAATGAGTGAAAATGCTGAATTTAGCAGTGAGATAACCTTTGAGAGCAGTTGCTGCTGAATGATGTGGGCGGGGGGAACCTAATCGCTAATGATTTCCAATTCCTCAACGTCTACCCTCAAGGTGTCTTTGAGCAAAGGAGGAAATATTAAGTGTGGATACTCCAGTGGAGCTCTTCAGCAAAGACCGAGCTTTACTTCAGTTGTACTGGGCAGCTCCCAGATGTGCGTTATTAAAACAGAGATAAATGTTTAATAAAACCGGAGTACTCCCTGGCCGTCAGACTTGGAGTTGCTTTTCAATGGAATCAGATAAAGCATGAAACCATTGAGCCAAATCTTCGTTTTGATCAATATCATAAATGCTGTTTGGCTCTGTTAACGGCTCTTTTATCTACACTTTAACGTGATTGGATATCCTTCTTTTGAAAGAACTCTTGGCTAGCCTGTATTGACAGATGGATGTCAATAATCGCCCACCGGCGAGGACCAGACTGCACTGCAGCTTCAGTGGAGAATGTAACGGGAGTTGAAGCCGCTTGACTTGCATTGTCGTTTCAAAGAAAAAGCACGACTTGGCCGTCATTCAAAATCAAACATGCCCATGTCCTTATGTGACCGTTCTTTGTATCCTCCCGTTTCCCAGCACACTGCAACACCTGTCGTATTTCCCTCAGACAGCAGAGCAGTGAGTCACACATGTGACATGATCACAGCAACAAAGAGCTGCCAAACAGAGGGAGATCCAAGACATCAGAGTGTGTTATACGATGCTAGTGGCTACACTTAATGGATATTTTTAAAGGATACTCTGCATGTTAAATTTAGACTATCCTACTGGTCAAGAATGGATAAAAGAGATAATAGATTTGAAAGAGGAATTAAAACACTAAAAACGATGTTGAGACTTGAGTCCTGGCTGTGGTCCTGGGGAATTTCTGGCTGCAGGTAGAACCCGGCAGGTGTGATTCTCCCCACATTGTATCTGATTGATGAATGGTTAGCCAGAGCACCTTCCAGTATCCACAACATTGGCTCTGCTTTTGGAATATTCCACTTGTGACACCTGCTCAACTGTGAGAGGATCCAGGGAATGTTGTCAGTGTGAAGTGACTACGTGATTGAAAAACAACACAAAAAGCAGCCATTAGGATAAAAACATTTTCATACATTTTCCTCACTGACCCCATGTGACACCTGCTATACTTCCCAAAGATCGTCACATCATTAATCGTGACTATAAGGCTTCCCCCTGGAGAGCTCCCCTTCATCTAGAAAGACATTTTATTTCATTGTATTACAAAATGCAGGACGTTTTCCTACCTTATTTAAGATGATTGGCATTGATGTGAAGATTAATTTGAAAAATGGCAGCACCAGCTTTTAAGTGATTCCATTAAAGTACAATACCTGGAATAAAAGAATGCTAAGAGAAGAAAAATCAATGTTTCCATTACTTTTCAGATTATAATTATTGCATTAGTAGTATGAATAGATGAGATTATTATCATCTCCCACCAGGCGCAAAGTGGATAGATTAAGTGTCTGGTCTTGATCTATTTTATTGTGAGTTTTATACACTGCTGACTCCTCATTCCTCTCAGTGATCAACAACTGCTTCAGTTTGCGCTCTTAGGTATCAGTCGTATAAACGGATCTATTTTCCCATCAACACTGATGCACATGATGATTGTGGGTCAAATGTGCGCAGCGAGTGTGTGGTTGAGCATGAGAGGGAGACTGTGCTCATGGCAGACAGCTGGGGGCATTTGGAGCAGAAGCAAAGGTGAGCAGTGAGGTCGTCTAGTGGCCATAAACATACAGGGTAGATTACAGTCTGCCCACGAATAAACACTGCAAAAATACTCAAAAAGTTAGGGTGTCTTGCTTCCCATCTCCTGGGCAAAAAGTGAAGGGAGAGCCTGTGTGGTAATAAACCAGGGGGTAGCCATTACAGCAGTGGTCATTGCAGACACACCTGGTGGAGCTCTGCACTCCGCTGAGTGCACTTTTCTAGTTTGGGTCTAACAGCGTACATTTAGGTGTGCATAGTATCTCTTACTAGTTGCTTGTTTTCGCCTTGGATTACAATGAGTTCCGGGGTCAGGAACAAGATACACATATACCTGAACATTCATAAAATGTCTGTTTTGTGTACAAATCTTTCTTTTTCACAGTTCATGGAACCGATCGTCCGAAGGAGGAGGAGTGAAAAGAAGCAGAGCCGGTCATGTTCTTTTCTCCCATCAATCCAGTACCAAGCAGTTTAGTTTCAGTAAACCATGCGAACCACCTGTGTATAATACAAGCCTTTCGGAGGCGAGTATTCCCTGAAGGCGTGACAGAACTTGGAGCAAAGTATAGAGCTGCTGCTCAGGCCTGTAGTTAGCTTCCCATAATGTACATCGAGGGCAACAACCACTGATGGGGCTTAATGGTAGAACATGACATTCAGGTTGTTGAGGACTGCCGACCTAATACTGCCTGGACCGAAACTACTATTGCCTACATCTCAGAATTATCATCGTAATTAACATTACATTCATTAATTAAAGGCCTGATGGAGGCGTTGCCTGCATACATAATGAATGCTGTGCTTAAGTTATTTCATTTCTTTTCTGGTATATTGACTTCTTCCTCTTCATCACGAGCACGTTGTCATGTCTGCACATGCTTACGTGCTCATCAGAAGGCCCCTACAAGACAATAACATGTGCACACGGTTGCATTAGATGTCACTCGTGCTATAATTAGTTGGATTACCTCGAGTCTAATCATGTCTTGTTGTTATTAATAACCAGTCTTGGTTTTGTTGTTGAATATAGTTAGGTGAACAAAGCTTTTAAATTTGACATTGTATACCAAGCTTATACTCTAAAGACTTGCTGGTCTCTTTATGGAGAGGAAGGGTGTAACCTAATCCGGGACCTCACCTTGCGGACCCACATGGGCATCAGGTGGGTGCTGGGTGAGCGGTGGTGCAGGTTTAGGACGACCACGCTGAGGATGACAGAAAATGTGACCAGGATCATGGTGAACATGATGTAGTTGACGATAATAGGGACCCCCAGTGAGGTCTCCGGGATCTTATCCGCCAGCAGCAGCAGGAACACAGTGAGGGTGAGCAACACGTTGATTGACAGACCCATCTTCTCTCCTGGTGGAAGGAAAAAAGCAGACTTTCTTACGAATTAGGACGACACATTGTGGTTTGCAAAAACCTACAATGCCAACATTTTGTTCCTGGGGACTGGGCTGCTAATAATTTTCACTCTTATTCTACAATTACAACACGTTCCTTTCTAGTTTTAACAGGACGTGGTTTGTTGCTCCTTCAGCTGATGTACTATTTTAGCCGCAGCTGGTCCATGTAATTCACCAGTAATGACTCTAATAGAAAACTCATCTCCCATTCTAAGTGATCCTGATAGAGCAGTAGAGCCGGGCCTCCCAGGTGTATTTAGTGGTCACTTACAAACTGTGTTTACCACAGATTGGTTGGAGTTGGTGGGTAATGAGAAGCTGATTTAGGGCAGTGCATGCTCCCTCACTGAGTAACTGTCAAAACAAGAGGCTTGTTCTTCAACTCGAGCTCAAAATGTGAGAGTTTAGGTTGACAGGTGATCTCTAGGAGGTACAGTGTAAAAATATAGATATATATATAATATATATTTAAATAAATACGAATGTATTAAATAATAATATGGAGCAGCATCTAAGATAATATGTAAACAGCATTGGAATCAACTTTAAAAAAGTGTTATTTATGTGAAATTGTAGAATGTAAACTCTTCCTGATGTTATTACCGTTTCCCCATAGCTGTAGGCTATATGGTTTCTATATGCCTCTATGAGCTGAAATGAGTCATTTCACACCAGGCAGTGTGTGTGTGTGTGTGTGAAGGGCTCAGCAGGTTCTTATTGGAGTCACACTGCAGGATGAAATGGCCTGTGTAGCTCCTCTGATTCTTTGGGCCTCCACTAGTGCAAGTTGCTGATGCGTCTGCGGCCCTGCAGCTGATCACAGACCACCTGGGGGTATATACGGGGTAAGGAGCTGCACTTCTGGGCCTCTTGGCCACACGGTATCTGTGTATTGTGAGCTATGGTCAGAACCACAACTCTACTGTATGTTGTAGCCAGTAGTTTAACACCTACAGACTGAATAGCCAATGAATGCAAAGTCCATGACAAAGTACAGTCTTAAAGCTGATTACTACAATTACATTTGAGAGGTTATTGATTCGGCTGTGCTCTACAGCAGGGGTTCTTAACCTTTTTGACCTCGGGGCCCAACTTTTCAAGTACAAAGTGTCCCGGGGCCCATTCAAATATTAACACTATTAGTTTAACTAATTGATCTCACTCTTGGTTTGATTTGTATTCAATAACTATATTGTTACCTGTTCAACTCCACCCCTATTGTGGAGCAAAACCGCCTAAAATAACATACCCAAATTAAAATGGCTGTAGCTTCTGAACCACTGTGACTATATGCACCACAAGTGTCAGAAAACCTGTAGGTCATATAGAAACAGAGCAGTGGGCCTTTGGAGTCAGTAAAAATTGAAGATTTTTGTCCGCATAAAATAAAAAAGTATCTTTCAGTATAAATAACTGCCTGTGGCTGTATCTGTACAGGTAAATGACAGTATAGGGCTGTAACTACACTATCAGTGAACAACTGCCTCAAATTTGAAGAAGATTGGACAAAGTATGACGATTCTACAGTGTTTCTTCCATGAAGAGATCCAGGCGGAGCTCTAAAAGGATATTTGGAGACCCAAATGGACACACGGTAACCAAATGATATTCTGACACACTAAAGGTGTTTCTCCCTTTATATTTTGATATTATATTATTTTCATTTTATTTTTAGCCTTTGCAAATTGCAAAAACTATATATATATATATATATATATATATATATATAGTATATACTTATATATATATATACATATATACATATATATATGGTCGAAGACGTGGTATGTAAGTAGCGGACTTGCTGTGCGTAATGGCTGCAACTGAGCGCACGATCAATTATGAGGGTAGCTCAGTTACGCAAGGTTAAACATTGGTTGGCGGCTTATAGAACAGGAAGATAAGGTTTGTACTTTAAGTATTAGCGTTTTCTGAAGCTACTAGCTCCATGGTAACATCCGCTAGCACATTGTTGGGTCTGTAATGTGTCTTTTTCCAACGAAATGCTGCAAGATCCGACTTGCAGCGGTTATGGCGACTTTGGACAGTGTGTGTTTGGGCTCCTTTTGTGAAAAATCCATAAGAAATGAAAGAAAATCGATGATTTCTTTCCAAAGATGAGGGTTTTGAGCATGCTGGGATACCAAACACGGCCATGTTTTGTGACGTAGTTTGCGCAAGCAAGCCGTAGGAACGGGACGGAAGGGGAGGGGATCGAGGACGCCGGTGTCCTCGCGGAGTTGAACAGGCAAAACCCTTGTCAAATAAATGAGATGATACAATGTGATGATCACAAAGACATTTATTTATCGTGTGTATGTAAACCTGCATACACAACAAGAAGCCCAACAGGCTTTATTTGTCGCTTTATTTTTGAAGGCTTCAGTGCTTCGTTTGATAGCATTAGCCCACATTCCACACACTGAAAGTGTTAAGAAAGTCAGGATTGTACTTGCGCACACATTTAGAATTGGGGGGGTATGGCACCACTGTCGTCTTCATTTTTTCTACCACTACAGTGTAGTGGTTAAATCGTGTAATGTCTATGATTCATTAAATGATGTAACACTGCTGCCCTCTAGTGGTTAAATCGTGTAATGTATATGATTCATTCAATGATGTAACACTGCTGCCCTCTAGTGGTTAAATCGTGTAATGTTTATGATTCATTAAATGATGTAACACTGCTGCCCTCTAGCGGTTAAATCGTGTAATGTTGATGACTCATTAAATGATTTAACACTGCTGCCCTCTAGTGGTTAAATCGTGTAATGTTGATTCATTCAATGATGATTCATCATTGAATGTATATGATTCATTCAATGATGATTCATCATTGAATGTATATGATGATTCATCATTGAATGTATATGATTCATTCAATGATGATTCATCATTGAATGAATCATATACATTACATGATTTAACCACTAGAGGGCAGCAGTGTTACATCATTGAATGAATCATCAACATTACACGATTTAACCACTAGAGGGCAGAAGTGTTACATCATTTAATGAATCATCAACATTACACGATTTAACCACTAGAGGGCAGCAGTGTTACATCATTGAATGAATCACAAACATTACACGATTTAACCACTAGAGGGCAGCAGTGTTAAATCATTGAATGAGTAATAAACATTACATGTTCCGTTGAGGAACATGCAACACTGCTGCCCTCTAGTGGTTAAATCGTGTAATGTTTATGATTCATTAAATGATTTAACACTGATGCCCTCATCATTCAATGATGATTGATACATTCAATTCATCATTGAATGTATATGATACATTCAATTCATCATTGAATGTATATGATTCATTCAATTCATCATTGAATGTATATGATTCATTCAATTCATCATTGAATGTATATGATTCATTCAATTCATCATTGAATGTATATGATTCATTCAATGATGATTCATCATTGAATGTATATGATTCATTCAATGATGATTCATCATTGAATGAATCATATACATTACATGATTTAACCACTAAATGATTTAACACTGCTGCCCTCTAGTGGTTAAATCGTGTAATGTTTATGATTCATTCAATGATTTAACACTGCTGCCCTCTAGTGGTTAAATCGTGTAATGTTTCTGACTCATTCAATGATTTAACACTGCTGCCCTCTAGTGGTTAAATTGTGTAATGTTTATGATTCATAAAATGATTTAACACTGCTGCCCTCTAGTGGTTAAATCGTGTAATGTTTATGATTCATTAAATGATTTAACACTGCTGCCCTCTAGTGGTTAAATCGTGTAATGTTTATGATTCATTCAATGATTTAACACTGCTGCCCTCTAGTGGTTAAATCGTGTAATGTTTATGACTCATTAAATGATTTAACACTGCTGCCCTCTAGTGGTTAAATCGTGTAATGTTTATTACTCATTAAATGATTTAACACTGCTGCCTTCTAGTGGTTAACTCGTGTAATGTTTATTACTCATTAAATGATTTAACACTGCTGCCCTCTAATGGTTAAATCGTGTAATGTTTATGATTCATTCAATGATGTAACACTGCTGCCCTCTAGTGGTTAAATCGTGTGATGTTTATGATTCATTCAATGATTTAACACTGCTGCCCTCTAGTGGTTAAATCATGTAATGTTTATGATTCATTAAATGATTTAACACTGCTGCCCTCTAGTGGTTAAATCGTGTAATGTTTATTACTCATTAAATGATTTAACACTGCTGCCCTCTAGTGGTTAAATCGTGTAATGTTTATTACTCATTAAATTATTTAACACTGCTGCCCTCTAGCGGTTAAATCGTGTAATGTTTATGACTCATTAAATGATTTAACACTGCTGCCCTCTAGTGGTTAAATCATATAATGTTTATGATTCATTAAATGATTTAACACTGCTGCCCTCTAGTGGTTAAATCGTGTAATGTTTATGATTCATTAAATGATGTAACACTGCTGCCTTCTAGTGGTTAAATCGTGTAATGTTTATTATTCATTAAATGATTTAACACTGCTGCCCTCTAGTGGTTAAATCGTGTAATGTTTATGATTCATTAAATTATTTAACACTGCTGCCCTCTAGTGGTTAAATCGTGTAATGTTTATGATTCATTCAATGATTTAACACTGCTGCCCTCTAGTGGTTAAATCATGTAATGTTTATGATTCATTAAATGATTTAACACTGCTGCCCTCTAGTGGTTAAATCGTGTAATGTTTATTACTCATTAAATGATTTAACATTGCTGCCTTCTAGTGGTTAAATCGTGTAATGTTTATTACTCATTAAATGATTTAACACTGCTGCCCTCTAGTGGTTAAATCGTGTCATGTTTATGACTCATTAAATGATTTAACACTGCTGCCCTCTAGTGGTTAAATCGTGTAATGTTTATGATTCATTAAATGATTTAACACTGCTGCCCTCTAGTGGTTAAATCATATAATGTTTATGATTCATTAAATGATTTAACACTGCTGCCCTCTAGTGGTTAAATCGTGTAATGTTTATGATTCATTAAATGATGTAACACTGCTGCCCTCTAGTGGTTAAATCGTGTAATGTTCATGATTCATTCAATGATGTAACACTGCTGCCCTCTAGTGGTTAAATCATATGTTTATGATTCATTAAATGATGCAACACTGATGTAACACTGCTCCGGTCTGTCTTTGTTCATCCTGCATGCTCTGTTCTGTTCTTTAATGTAACGTTACTGGAGCGACGGAGCCTCTCCCAGCTGTTAGCAGACTGTTGTGCTAGCAAGCAGGCTCGCTCGCGAGCTGTACCCAGCATGCAGTTCGGCGGTGAAATTTTAAAAATGTACAATTATTAGTGTTACAAATTGTTTATGTGTCACAGACTGTTGTGTTTTTCTCTGTTAAAGAGCATTAGTTGTGGGTTGTTAATTGTTGTGTTATAAAGTTATGACCATGACTAGGGTTCCCTCTCAATACATATAAGACAACTAGCGCTGACCGCTGTGCATTAGCAGCTTGAAAGCAGACAGCAGTTGTTTTGGCTATGCACCGGTATAATGGTGTGTGAAGAATTCATATCATACGGTAAATTAAAACCGGTATACTGCCCAGCTCTGGTCTTTATTATATTTTGGACAATTTTGTACCAATATTTGACGGGCCGGATTAAAAAGCCCAACGGCCGTAGTTTGCCCATGCCTGGGCTAGCGGCTAGCTGAGTGTCTTCTTCTGCTTATTGTAGCTTGTAAAAACAACTGACTGATGCATTACCGCCACCAGGTGGTGGGAAGCTATATTGTAACTGAGCGTCTCATGGAGAACAGTAATATCTCTGGTGTCTTCAATTGATAACCTATGCGGTCCCGCGGCCCTCGCGGCCCACAGGTGCAAAACTGAAAGTTTTTTGCGGCCCTCTAGGTGGCGTTCGCGGCCCCATCGTGGGCCTGCTCTACGGGAAGCAGCTATCTAATCTGAAATGGAATCCCTTTGTGACAGTAATTGGACAAATGTGTGATTGCCCAATTCAACCAGACCCCACGAACACAATTAGGAGATGGTAGAAGCAGTTTTAGAGAGCGACGATAAGGCTAATGATCCGAACCCAAGCTAGATCAACGTGGAAACAGTGTGCGTTACGATCGGGATCGTTTGCATACCTGCGTCAGGAGGCAGGTAGAAGTTAAAGATGGCGATGATGGTGATGAGGATGCAGGGGAGGATGATGTTAAACACGTAGTACAGGGGCTTCCTCTCTATGATGAGGTAGAAGGTCATGTCCTCGTACAGATCGTCGTTCATGTTCTTCCTGCACGGCTTGTGTGTGATGTGCCACTCGCCGCCCTCTGGGGAAACATTCACATTTCACAAACTTTTGATCAGCGAAATGTCGGCAGCAAATCTCCAAAAAACCCAACAGCAAATACATAAAAACACTCTAGTGACTAATGGTTCAGATATTAGGCAGATGCAAAAGTGCCTAATGAGGGAACACTTAGAAAAAGAGGAGCGAAGTCATTCACTGTATCATGCAAAGGAATATACCAGCCCCTCACTTAATGTCTCATCAAACGTTTCCCTTGCTTCCTAAAAGCCTCCTATTCCCTTCACTGTTCCATCCATCCATCCCTCCCTCCCTCCCTCCCTCCATCCATCCATCCATGTGTTCCCAGCTAAATCCTCACCAGTGTAAGCTTCGTCCAGCTGGATCTCCTTGATCTCCTTGCCTTTTGAGTCCAGTGCGTACTGCACGTCGATCTCTGTCGAGTCATACGTGTAGGAGCGGAACTGCATGGTGCAGTTCTGCCAGTCAAACGGGAAATACGTGACCTAGACACAAACAAACAAACAAACAGGCAATTGAATGCAAAGCATGAGAATAGACGGAGAACATTGAGCCTCACTCGTGAATGATTTCCTATTTTTCTCTTATGTTTGTTTTTGCAAAAAGCAATAAGGAGGAAAATATGAAAATCCTACGTGGGATTCATGAAACGTGAGTTAACGGCCAAATGTGTTCTCACCCACCTGAGTATATGAGATGAATTGCGTTTGCTCTTAAATCGGATGCCAGGGCAATTTGCCTCGGTAATCGAAAAACGGCTTATGAGCCACTCGTCACTCTCAGCAAACAAATCTGCTCCATCTTTAAAATCGTCTCACTTCTCAATGCATGGAGCAGAAGGAAAATAAGCCGTTGCCACTTCGTACTACTTGATGTACTGTGAAGACTCCCGACATATTGTGACGTCATAACTAATGATTGGACAGGTGTGTGTGTGTGTGTGTGTTTGGGGGCATATCGGTCATTAAAGGCCAGAATTAATCATCTATAATAAGGTCGCAAGCATTAATGAATGCCACAAAAGTTATTAAATTGTATTCACGCACAATTTCAGATTGAATCATGCATGAGGCCCAGTGTCTCCAAGTTTAAGTTTGTGTTGATATATTTACCTTAACTCCACAGGAGCTGCAGTAGAGTGCAGGGGGAGTCCAGGTTACTCTGCCATTACTATAAGCCTGGACGTGGACATGCAGCGCCACGTGAAACACCCCGTCATTACTGCAAACACAAATGAAATGCTATTAGCAACTTTTCTTTCCTTATACCTATACGTTAGCGCCATCTTTGGATAGTTGTAAATCACTGCCTCACTGCTTAAACATGACAGCAAGGTAGCATAGACTGGGGGGCGAGGAACTCTCGCTGCAGGCGGACCGACTGCATGTGGGACCTCTGACCTGTCTTGAGGTTGTGCTTCTTTCTGGTCAGAGTCTGCACGTTGTCCCTTATGTTTACCCACAGTTTCTTCGTCACGAATTGCCTCTCGGAAATGATACGTACTGCACGAACCCCACTAAAACATTTTAATTGGCACGGATGAAACGGAGGAACTCTGCACATTTCCCAGGACACTTCGAAGTGTAAAGCACTAAAGCTGGATGTAAACAGAGCTGTTTTGGCCATCAAGCTCATAACACGATACACAACAAAGACATCAAGTCATTTAGACACAGATTTAGCCATCTGTCAGGGTGCAGTGTTTGGCTTTTATGGCCCTGGTGCATTAACAAGGGGAGGCTTTTTGTCTTTAAAGCGGGCCCTCCTAAAACCCTGTCCTTGTGAAGGTGCTGCTGCTGCTTAAATGATCAGCATTGATCTCACACACACACACACACACACACACACACACACACACACAGAGACACACACTTCTGCATTTGTGTGTACGTGTGAGCGGTTCCATCGGCTCAGTTTTCAGGGAGCCATGCTGCTTAATTGCCTATAAAGTGTTGATGAATGGAGCAGTGGAGATATTTACAGCGGTGTTAATGGGAGTGTATGCGAGGGCGTAAGAAAGAGAGACTCCAAGTATCTTCAGTTTGTAATTTAATGCTGTGACAGAGAGTTTTCCATTACAGAGGTGCTGTACTGTACCTGGGTCTTTAACCTAATGTCCACTGGTTGCAGCTGCGTGGTGCTCTCACTCCATCACACCACAAACAATCTGCTGCTGATTCTCCATCAACACGGTAACAGATCATCTGTGGCTGCACTTGTTTTAATGACTTATATCGTTTTTATTCTGTTGATATTAATAGTGGGGAGGAAATAGTCGCAATCCTTATCCTCCACTCTGAAGGATTAAGAAAAAAAGATTTGATTAAATATACATCAAGATAAGTCAATAACTATTAAAATGTACACTAAATTGAATTAAATACATTCACTAATTAATTTCGTGCTTCAGAGATGCAAGCAGGTTCCGGTAAAATGCTAACCTGCCCCGCCACATGGTTTGTTACACAGAACCTCCTGAGAAGCTGACATTGGAAACTATCGAGAAAAGGGCAGAAACTTTCTAAAAATACTTGGCAGGTGATTGGATGAACCACCTGTCAATCAAACTCCTGCTGAAGCCAGTCCATTGGGAAATCTTTTCCATGGAGAAAAGCCTTCAGTGTCGTTCTTTGCTCTCTCTTCCAATGAAGAAATACTCTCCAGTTCTGATATAACTGATGTTATTACAGCATCTATCCTAACCTCTTTAGGAGCCGCCATTTTTGTTTTGAAGGAACAAACAGCAGTCTCTCTGTGTCACACACACACCTAAACCACGGCCAGAGCTGGCAGTACCTCCTCACGGGACGCTGATTGGTCCGTGCACCGGCTTACCGGACACAAATGCATAACTTCCAGCCTGACGAGATGGATTATGTGATATGTGATCCCACGATTCTCTGCTAAAATGATACTCCAGTCATGATAGCTGGAGCATTGTCTCCAGCAGAGACATAGTCATGGGGGTAAAACGGGGGGGTTAAGATCTTTTAAACAGATTAAAGTGTCTTCGACATCACGTTGTCTTACAACAAAAAGACTAAAAATACCTAAAATATTATGACCTTGAGTGCACAACTCGACTCAGACTGAATAAATAGACAAACATGATCATAACTGTGTCAGCAGAAAAGAAAAAAGGAATTATTGAGGTTGTGCCAAAGTTTGTCCTCACGAGACGTTTGTCATATTGTCTTTCCACAGAGGGAGCAGCAGCTACATCATGTGTGTGTGAAGGTAAACACTAAACGCCCCCCAGGGCCTAACGCAGAACCCATCCTAGACACAAACTAAATAAACACATTCTCTGTCTTAAAAAGGAGGAAAGTGACCAAACGGTTCCTCCTCCCAACTCTTTTGTCGCTGATTAATTCATGTCAACGTGAGTGCAGCGCTTGTGCTCACTTATTTATGAGGACTATGTCCGGCAGCCAAACCTTCGCAGCAGGGATACGCATCACCTCAATCCCATCATGCTCCTTGGGCTTCCATGACAACCGGTGATCCGTCCACTCCTGTTGAGAAAGAGTTTGTGTTTATGTGGTGTACATATATATATATATAAAGGGCAAGAGGGACACAAGGGGGGGGGACACTTTACATTTACACATGTAGCCAATTTGTCATTTCATCAGTTTATTTTTCATCACTGCTGTAATTAGATTCCACAGGGATTATATGCATAACAAAATACCATTTACATCATTTTTCATTTTGCACATGCTCCGTCTTATTAGGACTACTCCTAGTGTTCCCTCTTGGTTGTTTCCGTAGGGGCACAAAGAGGGAGGTCTCTCTCAACACACTTACCAGATTCATGACGACAATGGTGCTCATCTCTTCATTTTTCATGTTCTGGAACAAAAATGTGAAAATGATCATTCACACACATTCAATCATCTTCCATCTTTATGTAATGATTTCTACCGCAGAGTCTTATTCTCATCCTTTTGGCCATTCTGACTACAGGATGTTCACTTACCAACATTTTGAACATTTGGGAATTACGGAGAGAGCAGCGCGAGAATCCTACAGCTTTCCATATTTCCTAATGTTCAGTTTTACATTAAACATTTCACACACCTTGTTTCTACTGCAGGGAGATCTAGGACATTGAGTGTTTTCTCTTCTCTCACAGGCAACATCACTCCGTTGATGCCTTCAGTAATGACCATCGGGAGGGTGAGGGGTGCTGGCCATCGTTTAGTTGGGACTCTTGTTTAATAATTGAAAATATATATCATTAGAGGATGTATTAGCTTCTGGCCCAGTCGCATCACACGTTTCTGTAGACTGATCTGATAGGACAAGATCAAACTTCTCAACAACTTAAAGTTAAGCCTAAGTCTATTTCACAGTGTTTCCTGTTTAAAAGAGATTTTGTGCTTAAGAGATGATGAATGAGGTATTAAACAGTGATCTGAGAAGGCGGAACAAGACCCACGTATCTCTTTCTCTTCTGCTGCTGCAGCCTTTACACATCAGTCTGATGGTATTGAAGGGATGTGAAAATGTAACTAGATTACTGTCAGGGATTATTATGTAAAAGAGAGCAGGATGCCCCATCAGACATGAGACCATCAGAATAATGTAAAGGGCTGCATGTCTAACAGGGGCTTTAGAATGTAGGTTTTAAAATAAAGGAATGTTAATATCCTCTTAATCATCTCACTGGACCATCCAACTTGCACTTTTGGCTCAACTATTTGGGATTATTTGAAAGGTTTTGTTTATAATTTGTTTCAGGAAGTAAACCAGAGCTGAGAGATATGTTCAATACCAAACAATTAACTCTTGCTCATAATAATTTGTCAGATTTCCCTTTTCATGCCCAGTTGATGTACATATGTAGACATATAGTTTCAGTACCGCTGCTTAACGATCATACCATGACTATGAAACAAATGACATTATGGCTACATAACTCACGCAGACAAAACAGCTCATAGTCACCCAACACAGAGCTCGTGCTCATGTCCACTACAGGCAATGAATGAACGCATTTGTGCGTGTGATTGTCTATCCAGCAGGAAGGTGGAGCTTCCCCTGAGCTGGGCCTGCTATTTTAGACACTGGGAGGAATGTCAGGGAGACAGCTGGGGCAAAAACAGGGAGGGTGGGGGAGAGCGTAGAGGGAGGCTGAGCCATCTCGCTTTCTCTCTCACCCCCTCACACAAACGCATCTCATCACTGACCTATCACTTACCAACTATTATTCCTGTGACCGTTACCGGAGGTAACTCTAGGTGGGGGGTTGTTAATAATAATAACACCGCTGTTATCCAGCTGACTAGTTCTGGGCAGATGAGCGGACAGAGCATCGAAGTGGGTCAGTGTTCAAGACCGTTCCACTCCAGAACTTAAGGGTCCCGTGTGACCTCCTCTCCTGAGCGACACTCACCTTGAGTGGAGGTGTAAGGAGCGTGCTCGCTGTAGTCAATGTGTAAATGTGACAATGTGTGAATGTGTGTGTCGGCCAGTGCGACAGAGAAGAAAGCCCGGGGTAAATTAATGAACAGATAAAGTGACCGTGTGTGTGTGTGTGTACACAATTGTTACACAGAGACAGGAGCCCAGTCAGTGCAGGCTGCTAAAACCCTATTTACCAGCATGGGTGAATAGAAATCAGTGCTGTGCATCAGTAGCATAACTCTGTGTGCCATTTGACTCAGCAGGACAGCAAGCGCTGAATCCAGAACCAGATGGCTCTCAGATATATTCACTGTGTTAAATTAAAAACTTTAGCTCTACATGTGTTTTGTTATCCTGTCATGTACAGTGTTCCTCAGCATGGGGAGCCACCACTGTACTTAATACCTTTACCGAGACATTATCAGAGCCATAGGAACCCCAGTACTGACACCCATACAATAGCAGATACCCAGGAGATTATTAAGTGTCTTTACTGTCACGTGAAAACCCCAGAAACCATTTCGGCAAACCAAGGGATAAAATGAATGTAGATGTTTCTGAACCAAAAATACTTTTCATATCAGTCTCGTTGTATTGCAGAAATACCACGGGATTGGTTAGGTTTAGGCAACTAAACTACTTGGAAAGGGTGAGAAAAAACATGGTTTGTGTTTAAAACTACAACGTAACAACCGCAGCATCGTATCAACCACCCTTAGTGGACTTTCTGATGTAACAATTCATAACAAGCGCAACAACATATTACATAACAAGCCTTTCACATGGGACACAAACTGCGGTCTCCTGGGTGAAAGTCTGTTTGTTTGACCCGCCCACATCCCCTCCCATCCGATCTTAGTGGAGTAGTCGGTCAAACTCGTTATTATACCACCCACTGGTCGCACAATATATTACGTCACTTGCTCTGACCAAATGTAAAAACATCGACATCAACATTTTTTCCTTGAGTCAAGGATGTAAAAATCCCAATTTTCCCAGACTCACATAAGCAAAAATCCTTATTGTCCAATTTTTAGTTTTGAAGCCTTTTCTATTGTATGGCAATGAGCCAGATTATCTAATATCTACTTATTTGGTGTTGAGCGTTTTAGAGTCATAGAGCTGGTGGATGGGTGGACTGTTTCTTGTCATATCCTGTACACCTGCCACTGTTTTGTGAACATTCTTGTCGTGCATGTACATGTATGTAAATATACGTTAAGTGTCAGGGTCTCGTGCCTCACCAGTCCAACGAAGGAGGACAGGACCATACCCACACGAACCACCACCCTCTCTTGAGGTCTGGAGGCTGGCCGCACCTTCAGGTTGTAGCCGGCAAAGAGCTGCTTCAGCAGAGCCTTCTCCACCTCAGACGCACCTGAAGGACAAATAGGTTATAGGCTTAATAGGCTTATATGCCTTCATAAACAATGGACGATGAGGAATGCATTGCTTATGGTATTTTCATTCAACAGTAAGGAAAGACTTCAGCCAAATTAGTCTGCCATCGTTCATTTCTTGGTAGCTATTCATAATCCATCAGCAGACGATAATAGTAATGACGGGGCTACTTTATAATAATTTCCTTTTCTATCTCTCTCAGAGCTTAAAATTCATAAAATTAACTCAAACACTGTTTGCTGGGTGCTGTGTGCAAAATCCAACACACTGGTGACAAGTGAGGACGAAGCTAACCGGTTGGCAGGCAAGGTGTGTTGTGCAACCAAATAAAAGAACCGTCGAGCTCAGTGGTCGATAAGAGCACAGTGAGTGGATGCTTCCCAGAATTAGCCAGATTAGTTGTAGCCACTGTAAGTTAGGTGTTAGTCAATGGAATCAATGGAACATCCTCCCGATGCTTCCTAACTAGACAGAGTCCCTTCTGCCCCCCCGCCCGCCCACTCACTCACATCGGCTGCAAAGACAAAGCAACAGGGACACAACTCAAAGGAGAGTTGGGAGGGAGGAAGTTGGGCGAGTTTGACTTTCTGCAAAGGTTGCAGGTTGTTGTGGTGAAGCCATTGATCAATCCAAATACGGGGCAAATGGGTTTTCTTTGTTCTTTCGCAGAGTATCAGTGTTCCTGATCAGTGGAAAAACATAACAATATCCGTTTACAGCCATAGACCTTCTCCTTGTAGGATACAATGTGCCAACATCAATTTGCAGAAACAGATTCTGCATTCATTTACAGAAACTGTAGGCAAGACCTTTGTGCAAGAGGCGCTCTGGTTTCCATTTGTAGTCTGTGGAGTATTAAACAATCACGTTCAAGCAGGCTTCGCTTGAATGCAGGTAAACAGTCCATGTGGAGAGCGGAACAGTCGAAACACATTGGCTGAATTGCAATCTCGGAACCCACCGACTATGGTCTGACAATGATTTAGCTTTTTATTGGTTTAGGATTAGCTTGTAAAATGGCTACTTGTGAGTGTAAACAAGAAGCACACAAAGAAAGGGAAGTCTCGGCCCGGATATCCGCTGGCTACACTGGAACCCCAGACATAAAGCCCCTGATGGGTTCTGAGATCAGCTCAAAATGTGTCTTTCATATCTACATGGAGAGTGGGTGGAGGGGTATCTAGCTGTGTGCAATCTGCAACCAAACCACAAGATGCCACCAAATGCTACACACTGGCCCTTCAACAGATAGAGCTCACCACATGAAAGCTATATAGGACCCGAGAGCCCCCCACGGGGGGCTGTTTTAGAGTGTGCAGCATTCAGCGTGTCGTAGAAAGCATTTTTCATAAAGAAATATGATTATTGCTCCAGACATATTAAATATCGAATTAACGGGAACAGTCCGAGCAACATCATCATACCAGCCATTGTAAAGACTGCAAACACAATTATACCTGAACTAATATCATATCTGGAAGATATCTAGAAGATTTGCCACAATTTTGGCCAAAAATCGACGACCTATGCTCACTCTATGGCTCTCTCATCACGGAGCAGGATCGCACATGGCGGATGAACACATGCAGGAGGGGCACGATTCGACCTGGAAACGCACAGTGGCGTCGAAATTACTCTCTTTCAAACCGTTCAAAAGTTATGGGTATGCATGCAAACATCAGCCGCAGGTCACGAGAAAAATAATTGGGTAAAAAAAAACTTATGTTTTGGCGATGAAAAACGGATTTATTCGAGCCGATTTTTGCACAGCTCTGCCCGCCATGTTCTGCTGCATGTCTGTGAGTGAGATCAATGCGCTGGCAGAATGAATGACAAAATGGCAGACGATTCTGTGGGGTGGAGCAATCCATGTAGAGAGGGGGGTTCGCCCAGCATTTTGCGATTTTTAGTCAGTAAACAGACCCGGATACGATCAAACACCCCTAAACATCTAAAAATGTCTCACACGAGTAAATCAGCCTTACCAAAGTCACATAGACACACATTATGAGTCATTTATTGTTATGAATGACAGATATGACACATCATAACTGCTCAAAATTATTCAAAATGGTGTCAAACTGATTTATTAGGATTATTGAACACTCTTAGTGATAAGAAAAGTGAATATATAGTTAATATTTAGTTATATAGTATATAAAATTAGTATACAGCAATGCAACAGCTGACTCCGAAAATCAAAAGTTTGATTTTTATGACCATTTATGCTGGCCTGCTTCACTCAATCGAAG
>NW_022280041.1:10543677-10555241 GCF_004355925.1 Anarrhichthys ocellatus | reverse complement strand
GGCTATGCAATTTTCGAGCAGAGGCCTAAAAATAGGGCTAGGGTCCTTGGTTCAGTACGACACTACTTTATGACACGTAGGCCTTCTGTTGGAGGAATTGCATCAAAACAATCCACCCCCCCCAAAAAAACTCTCAGCAGACAAGCGTTACAATCATACAAATATATTAGTTTGTTTTATTGAATTTTATCCAATAATACGTCTCCCTTGACTTTGTGTAAGTTATTATAGAAATAAATATAGATCATATTGCAAATGCAGAGACAAGAGTTTGGGATAATAGTGTTGAGGATGGGGGCTTAAGGGGTTAAAGAGTAAATATTGGGTAAAGACTGTTTCTTTAAAGGTGTCCAGTAAATGATTGGCGCATGCATGCTTGTAGTCCCGCCCGTCTGTGATCCTCCACCTTAACCCAGGAGTTTCAAACTGCGAGTCCCCCTGCTCTCCGTGGTCCTTTTCAGCTCTTTTCTCCAAGTGATCCGTGGGTTCGGATGGCGTACGGTAGTCGTTATTCCACCTTTGCCAGCAACAGGGGGAGTCACTGCGCCCCAACCACATTTGCATGGATATATTTATATATACTTATATATAGATATATTGTTTTGCCCCGTTTGAATACAAAAATAGTGTCATTGTGGCTTTATTAGCTGGAAGACTGAAGCACTCTTTTTGCATTTGGAAGACAAGAAGGAAAGTAAGATTATGCTGATTTCCTTAGCTTCTTTTCTGGAAGACTTTGTCACAATAACTTGGATCGTCCATGCAGTACGAAGAAGAGCAAAAAAATAAAATAAATAAACATGAAAAAAGTTGAAAATCCCTCAAGGGTTGATCACAGAATGACACACATACACAGGTAAATGATGTGTTTGTGTGTTTGAGGGAGAGACAGACGGTTAGTGAGCAGTCCACTCAAATCCAGTTTAGAGGTCAAAGGTCAGTGGGCCTTTGATTGACAGGCGAGTGCTGTGGGATCGTGGGGGATCAGGAGGTTAGAGACCTAACAGTCTTGTCGTTACTGAAGTTTTCCTCTCTTCGTAGTTTGAGTTCAACATCCCACATCATGTGACGGGAGAACACACACAGCACTGAAACAGCGAACAAACACACATGGACAGACCTACAATGATCCATACCAATATTCACAATTCCTTGTATCATTTCATCAAAAGTCACAGTACTTCCACTGAGAAACAATCCATACTTTTCTTTTTTTCTTTTTAAACAAAAAACACTTGAAAAAAGGGATAAACAAAAACCTTTTAGCATCGTGTACACTGCAAAGTCACCACGAAAACGTTATTGGTGCATTAGCTTGTGAGAGGGGAAGTCCCTCCATGATCTGTCTGGAAAGGTCACCCCATTTAAACACATCTGCGCTGACTTGGTGCAGGGTGCTGTGTGTGTGTGTGTGTGTGTGCAATGCAGATGTGTCTGGGGATTGTGGGTGTGCTTCCATGAAACACAGACAGATTGTTACGTATGAGGTTAGTGTTTTGTTATTAACACTAAACACGATGTGACCTTAGGTGCTCTGGATTCCAGTATAAAAGCACATTTTATGAAGCAGCTATAAAAAAAAAAAAAAAGAGAGAGAGAAAATCTGACCGAGGACGGCGTCACTCTTTTGTCACGTGAGCCTCTCTCTTCCTCCCTCTCTTTTTTGTGTTTTCTGCTGCATTGCAGATGTGGTGAAGGGACTCCACCTCAAAGTAATGCACGCACGCACACACACTCAAACACACACACTTTAACAGCAACCCAACTCACAAAAAAGGGAAAAGTGTTAGAAAAATAAAAGCTCTAATAAAACATGGTTGGTTTGTATATCAATATTAATCCTTTTTTTTCACACCCTCCAAGATAATGTGGCTGCACCTTGTTAATGGAGTTTATTGCTTTCTGCCCAAGGACTCGTACTTATCGATTCGGCCTCAGATTTATCCTCTATTTTCCTCCCTCCCTCCCTTTCTCTTTGCCGATAATTTATTCCCTCACACATATTGGACATACAGAGATATTCAATCACAGTTACAAAACGATTACACACAAAGACCAAAGCTGATGAGTGAGTCTAGAACACACACGTATACTGTATATACACCAGCACACACACACACACACACACACACACACACACACACACACACACACACACACACACACTGCCTCCAGGTTAAAGGGAAGTTGTGTTTGAAAAAGGGATCAGGGAGAGGAAGTGTAACTTCAAAAGGAAGCGGTGAGGGCACGAGTTAGCTACACTACAATATGTGACACATGCTTCTCTCTCTCTCTTTCCCTCTCCCTCTCTCTCTCCCAGTCCTTCACCACCCCGGATGACCCTCGACTGCAGTTGTAATGCGCTCAGTAAGCAGGGAGGAGGGCCCTGACTCGGGAGAAAAGGCAGGGAGGGGTGTCCCCAGGGATCAAAGTGTGTGTGTGTGTGTGTGTGTGTGTGTGTGATGTGTGAAGCGTGCAGATATACATCATTTAACCCCCTCCGATATCAATACACACACCTCTCCCAATTTTCTTTTTTCTTTCATATACTCAAGAGAAATGTGCCAAGCCCAACAGCCAATATTTAACATTCAGAGCTTAATCCAAAGACATTCATCAGTGAGTTAAAAGCAGTAATTTAAGCCACGGAGAGGGCTCCGCTAATCAAACATGCTCTGAAGACAGACGGCTGCCGAGATAAACGGCAATCTTTACATCTTGTAATTCACACAGACCTGTTTGAAGTGAAGCCTGAAGGCCGCCGGCTGGAACAGAGGAGCTGATTTCAGGCATCACAGAGGACTTACAGCAGGGACAAATGGGTGTGTGTGAACACCGCACAACACACAGCGCAGCGATACACAGACGCACACACACACACACACACACACACACTCATGCAATCATGCAAACGTTTCCATCCACACACAATAAATGATTCTGTTATCTACCGTTATGCAAAGTGAAACAGAGTGGGACACACATATTCACGCCTCCTCTTTTAGACTCTTCACCCCCACTTGCTTACCTGAATATATTATGAATAACAGGTACCATCTAATGTTTAATCTGACTACAAAAGATAATACTCTATGTTACAGCTACTGGGGAGAAAGAATACAGTAATTAGATTACAGATGAGAGGTGAATGAAAACAATAGGAGACTATCACCAGATCTGATGGCTTGGATTCATAATCATCTTGGCTGGAGTTGCTTTAAAGTCACTTTAACACAGAGTCTGAGGCAGGAAATAAGATGATTGTAGCCCTACAAATATCAAAAAAAACAAATTAAGTTTGAATCCTCTTATCTAGAAAATGCCAACTCATGTACTATTATTTTTTTTTGCATCTGTACAGGCATCAACAGAAAATATGTATTTATTGTTTTAGGGTTAAAGAGCCTCTCGAGCAATATAGTATAAAACGTCCATTAAGTTGTGGGACTAGCCAGAGGCAGAGTAACACGAGAATGGTCAGAATTGAATCAGCAGAAGCCACGATAAGCCTTTGAGTGTCACGCTTCAGTCGAGCTCCAAAAGCGCTGGATCCTACATTCCCCATGATGCAATTCATCTTTCATGAAACCCTCCGTGCCTCCTAAATGCCCATGTATACCTCCAGTGTAATGCAGGCATGTGTGCATGATCACATTGCTTATTGTCCATACCTCTAATCTAGATGGCATCTACATTACAGCAGACATATCGTTTTTTTATCACTTCCATCGTCCGTGTTAATGGCTGGAACTGAAATGCTAGCCCTTAACTCTCCTTCAAGATCTTTTTTTCTTTTGATTCAAAGTCTTAAAACAACAAGAACCATGACATATACAAAAGAAAATATTGCAACATAGATTTCCCAGCCCTTAAAACTCACAGTAGTAGTTGTCTCAGAAGTCATGGCTATGTCTGTCTCCTCTCATCTCTCTCATCTCTCTCTCTCTAGTTCCACACAGTCCTCGTCCTGTTCTACTGGCCAGGAGCCTCATTTAATTAAACATTTGTGTAATTACTTTGTGAATAATACTTAAAACGTTGTGTTCTGGATTTAGCGATCCACAGGGGGTGACTGGTCGGACACACCGACCCGAGGGTCTATTTAACAGTTTAATTAAGGTCGTTAGTGTGTACGTGAGGTTTTAAGTGTAGCTCAAGTTCAATAAAGCAAAACAAATCATGGGAATAACTGAGATTTTCTCTCTTCTGCTCCTCACAAGTCCTTCCTGTATAGTTTGTTGAATTCTCGTTCTTCTCAGTAATCCACCCCCCCCCCCCTCTTTAAACTTCCTCTTTTCATTCTCTGTAAACTAATCCGTCCTCTTTCTCCACACAGGGAAACAGAGGTAAAGCTCGCTTCATGTCTCAGGTAGCAGATTAATTTGCTCTGCAGCTCGCCTCTATTCTGCGCGGGTTATCAGCTATTATTATTTACAACCACAGGTTACAGGGGAGCAGAGGATTATGCATGAAATGAGAAGTGTGTGTAAATGTGTGTGTGTGTGTGTGTGTGTGTGTGTGTGTCTGCTAAGGGAACACCGTCCATATTAGCATAATTCCCTCTTAAAACTCTGTTTGCTTCTGCTCGTCACCACAAATTATTTGAATAAATACCTGAATAATGTATCCCCCTCTAGGTTTTGGTTTCTTTGGTCGGCCCCTCTCGCTGAGCCCTGATCATCAATCTAACCTCGCCACTACCTCCTGAAGAACGCAGGACTTCCTCGCTTCCCACAATACATAAACATTAGGCAGAAACAATTACCCTGCCGGGCGTATTGTACCAGGAAAACTTTGATAGGAAAAAAATGATTGCTTTCTGTGTTGAGTGGAAAGAACAAATGGAAACACACACACACACACACACACACTGAACGAGCATCGTGAAATATTTCAAATAGTTTCTTTACAGAGAGAGTCTGTCAGACAAACAAGGAAAGAACTGTGATCAAAGTAAATATAACACATCTGTCCATTTTCTCTCTTTTTTTTTAAATCGCCGTCCTTCTTCTGTGCTACCGCTATCAATCTCATTATTTATATATGACTTTGGCCATATACAGTCCCAACAAGCATAATCTATTTACCTTCAATCGTAGTATTAGACGAGTAAAGAAGGCTTCAATTCCTTTGCATCATATCCAAAGTCTCCTGGAGAGATTTATGGTAAATTGTTTAAGAACATTTCGATAAGAAATGTAAAAAAATCTGAGCAATCGAGTGATTCGTGCGGTTAAGTCAGCAAGGTGTCTCACGTCATGAACACAGGTGCTCAGTTTACTTAATCCAGGTGTAAATGAAGACTTAAAGGGACGATCCAGTGATTTAGTATCATAAAGTTAGAGGACTCGCAGGAGACGGATTAAAAACAGAATGGTCAAAATCAAAGCAGCAGAGGCTGAGATGTCCTGACGTTACTGGATACTACACCCCCCCCAATGCAGTGTTGTGGCATCCTTCATTACACCTTCCTTGTCTGGTAAGCATCCACATATTTCATTGTTCTGCCTCCAGATCCAATAAATATTGTTGTGTAAAGCTTTGGATTTGGGTTGCGTTCAGATTTGGGTATTTTCATATATATATATATTTGTTTTTTATTGGGAACTTCAACAATTTGACACATTAAAAAGTCTGTTTACTGGTCTTTGGGGAGTACTGCATATGTTTAAAAAGCTGTTTTAAATCTGATAAAGTGACTCGATCAATGAGTCAGTTTCGGCCCCCAAAAAGTTGTACCTCATCTGTGCTTGAGGCTAGCGACTCGAGGGTAAATAAGCCGCTACTAGCATTACACATAGGCTTTGACTGTTCATGCGGCAGTACCAGTTAGTTTAAAGGTCCAGTGTATAGGATTAAGGGGGGCTCTGTTTGTAGAAATGGAATATAATATTCATAACTTTGTTTTCACTAGTGTATAATCATCTGGAACCAGGAATTGTTGTGTTTTCATGAGCCTAGAATGAGCCCTTTATATCTATAGGGAGCGGGTCCTCTTGACCCAGTCTGCCATGTTTCTACTGTAGCCCAGAGCAGACAAACTAAACACGGTTGCTAGAGAGGGCCTTTCACATTTGTACTTTACCTCAAGGCCACCGTAGTTCTCTGACCCTCTTGGAAAGGGAGGGGTGAGCGGAGGGGTATTCCGTTGGTTGCATACTACAACCTTACGGCTAGATGCCACTAACACCTACACACTGGTCCTTTAAGTCAGGTTGTGTCTTAAAGATGCGGGTACGGCCCAGGTTTTGGGTCTCAGTTTCAGGCCTTTGTGGTGCTGTGTACTCCACACCTCCACTTCGGTGGAACAGTTTTTGCCAAGCTCGGTAGTACTCCCCATGACTTGTAAACTGACTTTAAAAAACTAGCTGTACATTCAGTACACAGAATATTTCTGGCATGTGGACAGCGATGGGTGTAGCAGTGAATCTGTAGATCATATACACATTGCATTAAATACAATAATTAAATAAAAACAATTTTTGTGTGTATTTCTAGACAAGAATAGCACATTGAGCGATAGAGGCTCCTCAGATAATATGCGGGCCTCGGGTGGGTTTGTGCAACGCATGGCCAGCCACAGTGAAAAAAGCTATTGCGGTGCAATCCCAAGCTACGGAGTCGGGCTCCATCAGTACCCCATCTCACTGATGACCTCCTCATCATCTCCCAGAACCTGCACACACACACACACACAGACACACACACACACACACACTCACACACACCACCACGTCGGCATGTGTGTGTGCGTGTCAATGCATGCCATGTGACAACTCGTGTGATCATTTTCTGCGTTTGTCTCTCATGGATATCATGACGCCAAGGTGTGTGTACACAGTATACACACACCTCCGCGCATGTGTAAATGTCAGTGTAATAATGAATATGTGTGTGTGTGTGTGGTTATTCAGTGTGTCGAGGGAGCTCATGGCCCCTCGTTTAAGGGTCGAAAGATTCTGATCAGCCCCAGACTCCATTAACAGAGCGAGAGGAGCGGGAGGGGTTTTCTTGTGCCGCCGAGTGGAAAATTGAGTCCATGTCACAAACTAATCAAATCGCGCCAAAGGTGAATGGAAGAAGAAGGGAACACACACACGCACACACACACGCACACACACACACAAACAGGGCTGACAAGTATCCAGGCCATCTCACAAAGTCGCTGACGCACACAGAAGATGTGGACTGAGCAGATGGCTGCAGAACAAAAGTCTGCAAGGGTCTCTGTAACAGCCTCGCATTAGCGTGGCTCTGTGTCGGGCTAACATTAGCATGGAGCCCCGCAGGGAAATGAAAACCCATATGTGAAGTATGTGCTGCAGAGGGACCGATTTGACCGCTGCACCCGTTGTGGTTGAAACCAGGAAGACTTTGCTCTGATATTTGGTCGACTGGAAGGACGTCGCCGATCATGGCTAGAGGGTGTGTGTGGGATTTCCTTCCAGCCGGTTCTAAACACGCTGCGGTGACATGCTATACAATGCTAGGCGACTGTTCCCCTCTTCATGGAGTTATTGCTTTTGTATCCCAGGCTTTGATGATCACAATCTAATACAGGAAGAAGGTGGAGGGCTGGACTGGATGGGGGGGTCTGTGAGGGTAAAGGGGGCTTCTCATTGACCAGCTCCACTTTCTTCTTTTTCTCCAACTGTACACCAGTGCATTGTGGTATGCAGAGTTCACGTGGGGTCAGTGTTGCAGGTTTGCGGGGGGGGGGGTGTAGCCCTAACAACCCCGTTCAGCTGTCCTCCACCCTCTCCTCTCCCACCCGTGTCTCTGAGCGCTAGGAGGAGGAGGTTTTGGTTTTGGATTTAGGGTCCTTCTTGCCGTTCTGGAGCACGGGCGAGTCACTGGAGGTCTTGGGCGTTTTCCTGGGCGGACTCTGCAACGCAACGTCGTGTAGAGAGGGCTCCCGGTACATGGCCACTGAGGAGGGAGAAGGTTGCAATAGTTAGGACTGGGTAGGAACAGACTTGTGTGGCTGATACAGTAGAACTGGCTCCTCTGCTGCTTTAGTTTGTTCTTGGGATAATTGCCTTGTGGTGTTTTCAGGTTCATAAATAAAAATAAACATTTTAAACCCCTTTGGTAAAAATTAGATAATTCTTGGTGCAGTTTATGTGTTGCTTTCAGCACTTTGTTGTGTCTTTGGATATGCAGTAATGACCTACGCCATTTTATCTTTATTGACACTACCAACGGAGGTCAACAAAGTCATACAAGTCACACACAATCCAACAATGTGAACATGACCTTATTTATTCAAAATGTGAGTCAGCTTCAATTAGACGAGGAAACATGGGGACCCTGACACTGGATTACTCCCAAGCTTTTATTTTGAAGGTGCAATGATTATTATGTTTATATGAGCAATGGATGAAATAACTAAACATAATTTAACATGGGGTTGTTCATAGTGATGAAAGCATGCTTATCTCGAACTTTTCACTTCACATCAGCTCTACTAAGAAGTTGCTGCATGTCGGCTTTATTTGTCAGTATCTCTTTTATTTTGACAGCTTGTTCCACTGCCCCCAAGTAAAAAACAAAACAAGCAACGAATGCAGCTTTAACTTAGTTCAAAGCATTGCCTGGTTAGTTAAAATAAAGGTTGGAAGTTATATTAACCTTGGTTAATATCACTTATCATATAATGTTTCTAATATTAAATAAGGTGCATTTTTTTAGATGACTACTTTATTTAGTTTACTGTAAATTAGAGCTGTAACTGTAGAAAAATAAATAATGCTATAGATCAAATGCATCAACTTTGCTTATTGTGCGTTTTGTCCCTTTTGCAAACGAGATATAGTGAATCCGGTGCTACATAACGGACTCTGTGAAGAGCAAGTGCTTCCTATGTAGATGTAAGGGCTTATTCCGACAAAAAACACAACGATTTCTATTTTCAGATGATTATACACTGAAGAAAACTGACTTATTAAAGAGGTACTGCACACTTAAACATGTTTATTCAGCTGTAAACTAAAATACATGAAAGTACTGTGATGAAACACATCAATGCTGATGTTGATATTGACAATTCTTAATCAAAACTGGCATTTAATGATTGAAAATGTCTTAAAACCCCATCTACTGTTTTAAACCTGTCCTAATCTTGCAATGCAAATTCGGAGACGGAGTTGACCGTTTGGGACGAATCTACATCATGAAATAAAACATTATCAACGTCCTGTAATCAGCTCCTTGCCTCTCCCCACCGCATCCATTGCATTTACTTTTTCCGTAGCCACTTTGTAGCATCACAGCACAAGTCTGTTCTCTTCCTTCTGTGTTCTGAAATTAGGCCCGTCAGCACATCACAGACTCTAATGAATCAGTGTTAATGATAGCAATGTGCTTTCCGACACAGTGACAAGAGTGTGCAGATGACGCGTTAAGTTGTTTAATTTTAGTTAGCAAGCTAACATGAGCTGGGTCCTTGCTGCTCCCCGCTAGGATACTTCAGCCGGGAGGAGAGCAGACGGCCACTCCAGAGACGGAGCCGCTATGTGACTGCAAGTTGCTACAGCCACAATGCCCCCCCCCCCCCTGGCGAAGCAGTCTCCCAGAGGCAGGGAGTGAAGCGGAGGAAGCGCGATGTGAACTAGCTAATTATTTTCTCATTTGCACGACTTTGCGTCGTTCAGTGGGTGAACTTGGGCTCAGACCTGGGGGAGAAGTTACACTTTAATATCATATTCCATTTCTGCCAATAGATCTCCCTAAATGCTACACACTGGCCCTTTCAGAGGCAATGGATTACTTACACAATATTATCATATGGGTATTATTAACACGGTTAACTTGAATAAATCAATATTGTAAAATAAAATAAAAGATCATTTATATAGAAAGTATGAAAGTCATTATCCTGTCTGTCTCAGTGTTAAGTACCGTCAAGGTATTTGCCGACAGGCATTCAAGTGGGGAAGTACTATTCCAAAATGTAATATAAAAAGGTAAATGCCTTTTGACATAAAAATCACAGCTCAAACTTACTGGCCTATGTTGACTCAGTAAATGCTTTGTCAGCCAAATATTTACATGACTATTTTCAAGGTCAAGATCCAACTTTGATGCTTAAATCAGTCTATTCTTTTCAATTTACACAACACGATGATTACTGAACACTGAACTGATGCCGACTTGTACGTTCTCGACAGATGGTGACGAAATAAAAAGCACTGAGCATCTTCCAGGATAACGCTCACTGGTCCCCTGCCTCTGGTACAGCTTGCAGAGCGGGCTACATATTAAGCGGCGGTACCTTCAATGAGTTTGGGCAGGAAGTGCGCAGCCCCCTTTGTCTTCTTGACCCGGTTCCCTTTCATGACCTGTCCGTCCCGGTTGATGCCAATGTACCACGCCCGACCCGACTGGGTTTGTCTGTACAGGATGGACGAGTAGGTGACGTAGTAGTTCTCGAACACGCACTCCTTAAACTTACACTCCGGCGTGAAGTGTTCCTGAAAGACACACACACACACACACAGGGAGACAGATCAGGGGAGAAGAATAACACATTTGGCGTCTCTGCCATTCTTTATCCGTTCTTCTATTATTTATATATTTACTCTCCAATTCCCCCGGACTCAGCTGGGAACGGGAGGAAATGGGCCCCACATTTCATCGTGACAGGGGTTACGGTGCAGGAGCAATCTGTGTCTGCATCGGCGCGCTGCGCAAACGCGCACAAACTCATCCCAACATGTGCAACGCAGCAGCCTATTTTCCACATGCCCAAAGTGGTTTGTGAGCTGGGACGCCATAACTCAGCCGATTCGGTTTACCTGTAACAAACAGCAATCACCCGGATCCTTCACCCCCCTCTCTGTTTAAACTGTCGGCCTTCAGCCCTCACATGCACACACACACACACACACACAGACGCATAGCTCAGCATTAGACAATACGTCAACACCGGGACACACCCCACCCTCCGTCTCCCTCTCGTTACAGGGCTCACATATTCCCCTCTCTATCCCCCCCCCCCATCCCTTCGTCATTTGTTAACCTTGTTGAGGAACAAACCAATTTGCAGGATTGATTCGGAGCCTTGATGTGACGGGTGAGCAGAAAAGGCCTGAATAAGGAGTTTGCTCTCTCTCTCTCATTCATTTCTCACTCACCCTTCTCACCCTCTCCTCCTGCTCTCCATCTTCCCTCTCTTCTCTCTCTGCCACCGCAGGCGGCGGGCCCCAACGTCTGCCTCCATCCATTGTGCCGCACATAAACAAGCTAATTACATTGACTGTATCGCCCATTTCATAATTACACATCCATCCACTTAGGCGGCCATTCATTTCCTCGCCCACCCATTAACGTAGCTCTTATAGCACCGAGCGGGATGCAAAGGTCTGGAGTCTCTTGGAAGGTGCAATCAGATTGCCGTCATTAACCATGTTTGCACTGCAGTGTGTTGCATCTCATCCTCTCCCCGTGCATGTGTGTGTGTGTGAGGAGGGGAGACTTTAAAGGACTAAAACTTGCTTTGTAAAACCTGATAGCCAGCACACACACACACACACACACACACACACACACACACACACACACAC
>NW_022280041.1:10537227-10543667 GCF_004355925.1 Anarrhichthys ocellatus | reverse complement strand
ACACACACACACACACACACACACACACACACACACACACACACACAGTAAGACATGCTTAAGTTCATGAATTGATTAATTACATGAATTAAACTGAATCAGGCCATATGAGTCATGTGTTAATGAGTGTGTGTTGAGGCTGTGTCATTACCAATCCATGACCAACCTTGTGCAAAGAGGATCTCATGATTAGAGAGCAACAGAAGTGAGATAGAGGCTGGATTTCTATCACCAGGCAAAGTCTGACTTTCTGAAAGACAAAACCTTGAGAGGACATTTGCACTGTTTCCTGCTCCTACAATAGTCCATATATAGAAAAGGTTGCGTGTTCGTGTCCTTTCACAGGCTAAAGAAGGTCACATTGGCAAGATCAGTGGTGCAGCTGTGGAGAGTAACATTCACTCAAGTTTTTTAGGTACTTGTACTAAATTTTTTCTTTCTACTTCTATTACATTTCAGAGCTAAATATTGGATGAGAAAACAAGCCCTATAATGTTTCATCACAGACGGGATACAAATCTTAAGCACATTTATTTGTATCTGTGCATAGCTTCACATCCAAATGACCAAATGTTGCGTTTTCCCAATGTGTACATGAACCTATCCGTCATTTTTCATTTTTTGCCGAGCTGTGACAGCAAAATAATAAATAAATGACTCGTTAAATACATTTATATTCCATTAAATATAATAAATATTATTAATAATAATATGGCGGCATTCATTCATTTATTTTTCTAAATTGATGTGATCATGACTTTAGTTTTCATTTATTCAACATGTATTTTTAAATGTATTTATTCATATTTATTGATGTATTATTTCCCCTAATCCTCATCAGTTATTTAATCTCTGAGTCTACAGTGTTGACTTCCCCACACAGGGGTTAAGTAGAATTGCTCTCATTAAACAACATTCAAACAATTTGAATATTTATATTTATTACATTACACTGGCTGTCTTTGCTTACAATAGACGGCTGACAACATGCGATGCATCACTTTACAGATCCATGTCTAATCGTACATGAATGGAGGTAAGATATGGTTAAAAAATTAAAAAAAGGTAAAATATGACCTCCAGTCAGTAAACATGACGCGGCAAAGCCTCAAACATGAGCAAAAATCTGTTCTCTTTTCAGAGAATCACTCATTCATGATCTCCTTTAATATTTCATGTACTCAGTGTAATGCTTAGCATGGTGCTACTCCCTCTGAGGGAAACAAAGACTGAAGCTTGCATGCATGGTTGCATGAGAACACTCCCCTCTGCAAAACATACAGGGAGCTCATTTCCTCCATTTATTTTGTTGGTCTGATTAGAATGGTCTAATTATTTCCAAAACCTTTCATCATTACACTTTTATTTCTCATCTGACATTTGTAAATATCTGAAAAACAAATGCTGTATCGGAATTTTCAACCATTGCATATCAAAATGTATTACCATTAAACCAGTCCGTCACGGCCACATGTACTTAATCACAAACACACACTCAGGGTGCCGTCAGTGATGCTGCTTTATAGGATAACACTCTATTAAGCAGTCATTTATAGCGAGGCATCATTCACACAGCAGACACACAGGGGACAGACGCACATCTGTCTGCAGAGCATCCACTCCGACTAGACTACAGGCTCTCACACTTCATTATTTCCCCTCTAACGCAAAGTAAAGGACGGACTTCCTTACAGCTCTTTATCTACTGAGGTCTAAATAACAAACAGTGAAAGCTAACTGTCACCTGAGTCCCATAACTCTCATCCCCCTCAAACCAGACTGGACCGTCACTGCTGCAGTCCCTCTTGTGTCCAGCAGGGGCTGCTCCAAACACACAGGCTAGTCCGGGGCTCCTGTCGCTGGTCCTGCTGCTATTGATGCTCCAAAATTAACTTGTGTGTACTTGCCACTCCATGATGCCCAGCTCTCCCCAAAGAGCCTCTTTTAGCACGCTAAACACCACTCAAGTAGCAGAGCAGCCACAAAACACACACAAGGACTTCTTTCTGTGCTGCTATTTATGCACCAAACTCCATGATGTTGTTTTTACGTTTTAAGCTGCATCTGCTGAAACATTCTATCATGTTGCATTATACAATTGAGGATGCAGAGACACAGTATGCATATCATTGCATCGGCACGACTCCCTGGTTTAAAAGGCTGTTTTTTAACTGACTTCAGAAAGATAAGAAGGTCCTGATTTTATTTGGCCACGACACAAAGCTACAGTTTTCCATGAAGGTGCAGGCCTCAGCAGTCTTACATCCAAATACTTTTAGAATAGATAAGAAAAACAAGAATATGGACATAGACTCACACTCACTAATCAGATCAAGTCAGCGTCAGTCACTTTTTGACACTAAATTTACTAAAATCCTCTGATACACACGGATCATTTCAGAGGAAACAAGAGGATCCTTTGTGTGTGTGTGTGTGTGTGTGTGTGTGAGGGTCTGTATATCCACTCATGCGTGTCTGCTGTTGTGACAGAGAGACATGACGGATCCCTCTTACATCAGTGGGAGGCCACCCGGCATGCACGCACACGCACACACCCGCACACACACACACACACACACACACACACACACACGCTCGCATCACATCAACGGTGACGGATGGACCGGTTGCCTCCCTCATCATTCACCCCCAGAGACAGGAGAGAGAAAGAGAGGGGGCAGGATGAAACAAAAGGAAGGGGAGAAAAATAAATAAATGTATGTGTGTGTGTGTGGGGGGGGGGGCGACATGAGAGGTAAGGAAGGAGACGGGATTACTCTCCAGTAATGACACACACCATCATCTCATTTCCATCCGTTGACACTTAAAGACATCATTCAGCCTTGTTCTCCGGCTGCCGTTAACCATTGAGCCTCCAGTGCACCCAGCTGGGGAATTGATTCCATGTAAGACCTCTGTGACAAGTCAATAGGCAAAAACCCGGATTAAGCTTTGATTGGACGCGGCGACATCACCGAGCATGAAGAATTTAAAAGGACTTACAAGCCGCGATCATGCGACTGCAGGTTAATCCAGAGGGTTTAGGTTTTTATTCCAGAGGACAAACATATCTCATATGATTTGCCTCTCGTTGTTGACTACCCTACATATCTTTTCCCATAAAAGGTCTCACGGGGGACAGCAGACAGGGAGGGGCCTCGCCTCTTATAGTCATTTGTTGATATAGCCAAGTCGATTTACAGAAATGATTGATGGCGATGTATTCTTGTTGTTTATTCATGTGTCATTTCTGAGCTAGTTTGCATGGAGTGGTGGAATGTAGTACATACAGAGAGACAATAAATACTGTTCTTTAGTACCATACTGAGGTATGAGTACTTTCCTTGAGTATTTCCATTCAATGCTACTTTAAACATTTTAAATGAAAATATTGGTTACTAGTCATTCAGGGGATTAATACATTTTATAGAAAACCAGTCACGAGTTTATAGAATATGATGCGGTGTGCATCTCCCCCACAGCGTGTGAAATTAATAAATTAGGTCCACTTCAAAACAACTACAACAGTAAAATGGGGCGTCCACGTGTCCCAGGGGTCTCCTGATGCCGACAAGGACGTTGTAACATCCTTTGTTGCAAAAGTTGCCAAAACTTGAACAAAATACTTTGGCCTCCAACGTGCTCAACATGATCGGCTCCTGTGAGACTGGTTCAAAGCATCGCGGAGGATCTCAAGTCAAAATACTAAAAGTACAAACAAAGTAATGAGTGATTTGATCCAGAAACACTATAAAATGAACATTCTTCAATGCAAGTATATCTAAATACTCCAGAGTCCTTGTGTTAATTGATCAGTTAAATCTTGTTGTAAGTCACATATCTGTGTTTTACATCAGATCATATTAACAAGCGATGCTCTGTATTTGTTTCATGGGGATGAGGGTCCTGTCGTTATAAAGTTTGCTACACAACAACTTCCAGTCAGTGAACCATCTGACCGGTCTGTCAGACCGCATCTTCAGCCTCCCCGTCTTCGTCCCGTCCCCCTGTCTCTTCATTTCACCATCCAATAAAAAAAGAAACGGCCATTAAAGTATCCTGCGGGGAACATTTCTTTCTAAGGGACGGCTGGGGTTTTAATAAATATATATTGGACTGATCGGGACCATTTTCATGGTACTGCAGGCATGATGCAATTCTATGTAAAGCCTTTCTTATCACAACTATACATTGAGCAGATCAGAGATGAGTCGATAGGAGTGCAATGCTACGTTATGCTACAGCTGTGAGTCGTTCTTCGTGTATAATTAATAAACCTAGAAGTTGAATATGAAGCACTGCAATGCTGAGAATAACAGTGAAATAAAGTGGGACCTTTTTGTCCGTGCATAGTGAACGATGACATATTTACCTGCAGATGCAACTCTTCTCAGCAGGATATGAAACAGCACTAAAAGCACACAGAGCAAGGTTAGCCGTACAAAAGTGTGTTTACCAGCATACGGCGATCATTATCAGAGCAAATGAGCAGAAAAACAACTTTAATTGAAGACAAACAGCTGAGGAAGCATCCCAGCAGCGTGCACAAAGAATTGTCTGAAGATAGGAGTAATTATCACGTATTAATTTATGCACAACATGTGGCCCCGCTGGCATTCTCTGTCGCGTTATCATCAGCAGTGCTCTTTTAAAACGCTTTGTAGAAAACAAAAAAAAAGCATCACTCAGCACTTAGGGAACAGAACTCTGCAGCTGTCTACATCAAAACTTCCATTTCCGAGGCAGCATTGTATTCTCTGGTGGCTAACCTAACCAAAAAAACAACCATTGAGGGAAAAACAATCCTCTGTCGAGTGCAATAGTAACACCAGCATCCACAGCCTGTTCGCCGGAGTTTGAAAAGCAACATTTTGTTCTGGTTGACAAGTTGCAAGCAGGGCCTTTAGGAAGCGTTCACAGACAAACGACAGCATCATTTTCACTGTAGCCGTGTGTGAGTCTGCTGTACTGCTACAGGAGAGCACGCTGCAAATAAATGTATTGATCAGAATCAATCATATCTGACATGTATGACTGTTTATAGTAATGACAGATTAACAGCATCAGATAACGTTGATTCCTTGGATGTAGCCGTCGTGTGTGTGATCATTCTGGGAGTACAGCAGCCTCTAATCCAGATGAGATGTTTGGTGAACCCTTTGTTTTCAGTTATATTTGGGATTGTGCCTTTAAGACCATTTTCCAAAAAGAAAACGTCAACATATTTCGAGAGATGAGCACAAATGTCTTGAATCGATAATATTATTCTGTCCCTTATTCTTGATGAGATCACATTGGCAGATCAAATGTATTTATTATGCATTCATGAGGGTGTTTACTAGTTTTTCCAAGGTTGAAGATAAACTCAAGTTTCAAGCCAAGATGCTTTGCACTCCCACCAACTCATGAGGAAATATTTGGCTCTTTAGCTACTAAACAACTTTGAACCTCAAGGTGTTTTGTGTGGGAATAAACAGAAGAACTGTAAGCATGAACCCAAATAGTGGATTTCAAGCTTAAAACAATGTAGATACACACTGGGTCTATAGGCTTGAAAAGTAAGCCAACATATGTTCCAAGTTGGACATTCCTCCTGAGGGAACAGTGATCTTTGAATGATCTGACAGTTCTCCCAGCTCGCCATGAATCAAACAGACCTCGCGACAACCTTTAAAGGTCTTTTCTCTGTCTGAGTTGCACGTCTTGTGCTCTGGTGGACTCTCATGAGTGTCTGTGAGCTGCTGACCGACAGAGAAGAGAACAAAGTTTTTAGCAGTTCAGACGGAGAGGGGTCCTCGCCTGTGCCAACATTCTGGCATTTACAGGGACGCCCTGAGGAGCGCTGGAGCTCGACCAGGGCTGATGTGCTGTGTCCAGAAAATACACACACACACGCACACACACTAAATGGCATCTCACACACACGCACACACAAAGGCAAGGGGAAAAAACATCCAAAAACACATATGTATACTCTAATGTTCAAGATATCATACACATACATTAAACCATATGACACGAACACACACACAGATAAATGAGTGGAGGGGAAAAAGCAGACACACACACACACACTGTAATGAGAACAGCTGGAGAGGGTGCAGGCGGGTGCACAAGGGGGAAGAAGCAGAGAAGGAGGGGGGGATGTCCTCTGCTTCTCACCTTGACTGCCAGACCCTCGCTGTGCATTTGGGGATTTTCCAAAGGGAACCAGAGATAACCAGCCCTTACTTCTACACTGCATTTTCTATTTATCCTCCTTCCTGTCTTGTGTTCCCTTCCTCTCTCTCTCTTTTCCTCATCCCCCTCTTTCTCTCAGCATCCTCTCCGTCTTCCTCCATCCTTCACATTTCTCCCCATCTCCCTCCTCAAGGCCGCGTGTGTCTGCACGCAAGGTGTGTGTGTGTGTGTGTGTGTGTGTGTGTGTGTGTGTGTGTGTG
>NW_022280041.1:10516450-10537127 GCF_004355925.1 Anarrhichthys ocellatus | reverse complement strand
GGGGGGGGGGGGGGGGGGGGTCGTTCAAAGTGCAAAAAGAGGGAGAAAAAGGAAGGAGAGCGGAGGAAAACAAACAATAGTGCTGACTCAGAGAAAAACAGACAAGCGGTTTCTGATTCGATGGGCGGGAGAGGGAGGTCAGAGGAGATGAGTTGGAGGCAAGAGGAGGTATGTGTGTGTGTGTGTGTGTGTGTGTGTGTGTGTAGTCGGTCCTCTCAGGTCATACTGTAAGAAGACTTTGCTGAAAGCTTTGTTGAGGGAACTGACTAATTGCCAGTTTGCCACCTGTCAGGCGTGTGTGTGTGTGTGTGTGTGTGTGTGTGTGTGTGTGGTGAGGGATGGGGGAATGTTGGATCTACAGTAATGACAGTGTGATAACTGAGGACAGGTCACTTGCACTCTTCATAAGAAGCTGCTTTGAAGCCAGATGGTCAGTACTCATAATAACCTGCTGTTACTTATATCTTGTGCTCACAGTCTTCCATTTTTTCCAAGTACAATTTGATGAGTTTTCCATATTAGAAATTTGAACTCATTGTTCCTGCGTTAGAATTGACTCGAAAAGAAAGCATTTAGCTGAACTTAAAGGTACCCAGTGTAGCTAAAAGTTATTAACCTAATTTTAATAAACCTTATTGTTTGATCACACTGATTTTACTCAACTTCCACTCTCTCACTCACACACACTCGCCTATTGTAAATTGAACAGCTAACAATGAGGTGAAATTTACTTTAAATCTGACAACAAACCTGTGAGGTTAGGGTCATATTTAAAATTAGAGTTAAGCGAATTAACGTTAACAATAGACTTGTAGTAGACAAGTACGAGGTTTATTTGAAAAAGAAAACCTGAGGTTAGCTCGTTAGCTAATGTTAGCTAGCCGGTATATTTCGTCCAATATTTTCTTGTCACATGATTAGAGAAACATGTTATAACACTGGCATGACTAGTAGTAACCTACATTATGTGCACAAAACTAACTTAACTCATGAACGTGCACTCAAGGCGCGGGCGGAGGCGGTCCCGCTGCTCGTTGAAGCGTGCACTGCTACGTCTCTGCAGGTCCTCTCAGCTCTACAGAGCTTTACAGCATGTTTCAGTTCATTATTCTGGTTTTACGCTGCACAACTGCATGCTACACGCCCAATAGCAACACTCGAACTGGTGGATATAGTGGAGCATGTAGCAGCTACAGTCGGTGCAGACCAAAACAGAGCTAAAAGAGAGTGGGTATGGACACAGATGGAACAAATGTGACTTCAATGTTTTGGAATGTCTGTTTTCTTAAGTTAACAGGGAAGTTAACTTCTCCAACTATATCCTCAGCCCTGCATCAATCCTGTGACCTACTCTTAGTTCACAATAGCTCTGCAGGAAAACCGCTGAACTAAATACCGTGACGGGACCATCCCCATACGCACACACCTCCTCTCTGCCCGTCTCCTCAGAGAAAGGAACTGCTCGCTGTTACAGAACACAGTGTGATGATGGATGTGGTAACTTTCTGTACCACCAAAGATCGTCCAACCCAAAGAACTGGCTTTGTCAAATATGGCAGCCAAATGGCACAGCATCAAATGAATAAAGAGCAACTTCACCGATGGGAAATAAAAATGTAATGGGGTGTACTTGAAGCTTTTCTTCCCTGTGTCTTAATGGATTGTTATTGTTAGTACTGATCACAATGCAGTACGGGGCTCTACCGGCCATAACTCTTGTCAAACAGCAGCAAGGCTGCCGTGTTGGCTCTGGACGTAGCTGCGGCATTTTAAAGGTGGACATGATGTCCTGTCTCATCTCACCTCCTCCTCTTCTACGTTCTCCTCCTTCACGATGCCCCACATCCTTCCTTTGCCTGTTCCCCTTTCCTTCCTTCCTCATCTCTTCCTCATCACTCCCTTCCCTTGTTCCTCTGGCCCCCACCCTCCCCTCTTCCCCTCCTCTCTGAGGTTGCTCATGTGAGCAGAGGTGTTCCCTGTTTATCGGCCGGTGCCTCCCCAAAGGAGTCCCCAGTGAAGAGCGTATGGACGAGGCCACAAACGGTGCAGGAGAAGAGGGAGGATGACTGAACAACAAGCAAATTAGAGAGAGAACCGGTAGCTTGATAGATGGAAGAGGAAGGTGATGAGGGAAATATTACATTTGAAGAGCTTGGTGATGTAAGTCGTTGGTTAACTACTGTTACTGCTCTAACCAGCTGGGACATGCTAGCACTATTCAGTCACAACAGCATCCCGGGCTTCTTTCTGTTTCCTCTGCATTTACTGTGGACTGTACAGTCTTGGGATTGTACATCATTTACATCCCGTAAAAAGTTTTATTGAAGAGGACGAACGCTGTCGGGGACTAACAGGCTTGTTAACAGTTAGCGTGTTTGCTCTGCTGCTAATGGGACAACAAGTTAACTCCTGTCTCATAACTATCTGCATAAACCTTTCCTCTTTTAAAGAAGCAGTTTATTCTCTTGACAGATGAGGATTCAGTAAGCGCACGGTGCAACACGTATATAACAACCCAAACTATGAATTGAAAAAGAAGAAATGTAATCTAACATACTCAATTTGAGCTCTCCATTTCCACAAAGGTCAGCATCGCCAAGACGGCTTTCAAGACCGCTGCAATCGTAAAGCCAGAAAATGAGTCAGCATTTTTCCACTTCCGGTTCCCTCCTCTGGAAGTCACTAGGTTTTTAGAAGGGGTGTTTGGTTAGACGCCCTAAATATGGTATGTGGTAAACAAAAGCTTAAACGATTGCATTAAAGCTTCAGAAACCGTAAAAGTGGAGTTCATTTGTGAAGATTATCTTGCTTCATAAACGTTTGCTTGCCACAGAGTTTATTTTCTGCAATTATCCAAAATCCAGTGGAAAAATCCCATTGCCGTTTTGTCGAGGGAACCAGTGCGACGCTAACCTCTGTGTTGGCCTGCCATTATACGTCATCCTGTTGCTCTCTATTGAGGAACTGTACGAATGTGTGGCTCAAAGGTCAGCAAAGTTGTAGCCGGTGGGAGAACAACAGCATCAGTGGTTTCATCAAGGGACCCAAAATGACGCCCTCATTTAAAACAAAAAAACACAACCACAGAAGAGGAGTCTACATGTGTCTTTTATCTAACTTGATCACAGACGTCATGCGTTTCGCTTGCATGTATTGATGGTGATCAGTGTGCCTCAAACATGGAAAATAACATTCTATACATTAAAAATGCTCTCCTCAGGCATCCCAACATGCTCTGGATACACATTGCTGTGGCTGTGTTTGTCTCTCTCCTGAATTGACAAGAGACAAAAAAACCCGGCAGCAAATGGGTTTTTATTTCTGCCTCCCTTCCACCCCACCAATGATTCTCAGTAAGTGGAGGTGTGTTTGTTTATCCTCTGAGTGCAGATCCACAATGTCATCCGGCGGACTTAAGTTCTACTTTGCCCAACTTTCCCCTGTCAACTTGGTGAAGTGTGGCCAGAGCTGGTCCCGGGTATCGGAGTCCGGCCCAATTATGTCAGCCTGCCTCTGTCAGATTGTTTATACCTGGCTGCACATGTGTGCTAGTGGGGATGTGGAGGGTGGCTAAATTGCACAGGGGAGAGGGAGTGTGTGTGTGTGTGTGTGTGTCCACAGGTTCACTTTTTTTATGCCTTTGGCAACCTTTAAAAGAAACACACAATCCCCACAACCCCCCTCCACACATCCCCCCCCCCCACTGCCATCCCTCTACCCAGCAGGCTTTTCCAGAGCACACGGCTAATAAAGTGGGCCAGGTCCGCGACTGAGCACTATTTTTATCAGAAAGCAATTTTCAGGAGGTGGCCACAGGTAAGCGGGTCCCAGTGCCTCAAACAATGGAGCCATGACAGGGAGTCCCCTCCCCCCCCTACCCGACCCCCATCATTAACCTGTGCTGAGCTACTCCTGAGTGCCCTGGTGCTCCAGGAGCATTAAGCAGCTATTGCATAGACCTGGTCCTTATCCTTGTAGTAATAATATCGAGACCTCCAAAGACCCTTCATTGTGCCCGACTTCCTGGAGACAAAGTGGATAGATGACTGGTGACCACAAACGATTGTTATTTGCTCTTTAGTGATTTGTAGGGTGCCAGGCATGATGAAAAGAAAGGCAGAAGGTGAGGTATGAAAAGAATGTACGGCGACCAGATGAATAAAGGTACTGCAGAGGCAATGATGAAGAGGAGTGTGCTGTTGGGGATGTGTGAAGACAGATGGATACACACATCCCATCTGGCCTCTTACAGCTGGACTAAACAGTGCTGCAGTGAAAAGGTTTCCGTTCCTGCACGTTACCGCCTCAGAGTCAGGCTTCAGTTATTACTATCACTGAACTGCGGCAATGTTTAAATGTATAGATGTAGGTCAATCAGAGGGACTGAGTGGGGATCTGAGAGAAAGGCTGCTCAGTCTTTCCTCTCTCACACTATAGCTGTCCCCAGTCTGGTCAACTTTAAAGGGAGAGTTTGGATTTTTTAAAGTGAGGTTGTTTGAGGTACTCATCGATAGTCAGTGTATTACCCACTGTTGTTGGCGGTCGGCATGCCCCCAGTTTGGAGAAACAGACAGGAGTACCAGCACGGGAGCAAAGTGATGTACTGCTGTGAACAGGGGCAGCAGGGAAAACGTGTTTTAGACACCTAACAGAATCAATCAGTGTAAGTGTGCACTGTATTTAATTTCTTTACGGCGGACTAAAGCCGCAATATCCATCTATGCTCTCTTTAAAGCCACCATGCTCCAATGACAAATACCGTGATTACACCTCGCAGAACACAGGAGCGGCTGGTCTACTGTTGGTTGGTTGGTTTGTGTTATTGTGTATCAAACAATAACTAACTAACCAATCGAGGCAGCAGTTTCTCTCGGCCTTCTCTCGACTGTAATGGGACTGTATGTCTCTTGGCTTGTGGTGCTCACAGCGACAATAAAATACATTTGAAAAACTCAACAGCAAACGTCTCTCTCCAGAAGACGACCCACAGACCTTGTTGTGATTGGTTGCATGTCGGAACTTTGGTTGAAAGACCATTGAGCTCCACAAGCCGAGTGCCATGGAGTCCCATTATAGTTGAGAGACGGTGGACAGGATGCAGTTAATGGAATGGTGGAATAAAGAGTGGGAAGAATTAAAATAGTGGGAGGGGCGGGGCTGCCAGCAAGGGGGAGAGGGTTCAGGACGAGGAGGCGGAGGACAAAGTGAGAGAGGGGAAAGGAGAACAGAGAGGCAGAGGACAGCGCTAGGACAGGGGCAGCAGATAAAGGACACAGCGAGGCAGGGATATATAATCAGAATAGAAGAGGGTCACAAAAAAGCAAGGGAGGAGGAAAGCAGTGATGGTGGAGAGGAGAGGAAAAAGACAAACCACCAGAGAGGCCGACAGACACAAATGGCCGAACGGGGAGCAAGACAGACTGACAGGCGAGTAAAAGCTGTACAAGTGGGGGGGGGGGAGCACGCTCCCAGCGGAGACGTTATGTTCTCTACCAGTCTGGGTCTGTCAGGCCATCCTTCTCTCCCTCTCTCCGTCCCAGCATCCTTTGCTGCTCCTCTCTAGACAGCGACTACAATCAGCCCCGTTTGTTATTAATAGTGGTAACATGCAGCCTGTCCTGTCCATCACTTTGTCCCGCCACCCACTTCTTATCCTCAAGGAGTTTGAGGAGCCTTGAATACAGATTCACATATATACGTGTGTTGCATGCACACACACACACGAGGCAGCTTTACATCGTGTGTCCATTTCCATCCTTCACATTTTAATGTACATGGAGAACAACGGATGCCTCGCAGTGACTCACTCCGTCTCGCCTCCATTATCATCTCGTTTCATCCTCCCGAAACAAGAGGCTCGTGTGAGGACAAAGAGGACATTCGCACCATCATTTAGCGCTCACTCCCCTCTCTTTAGTTACCAACCCGCAAATCCACGATGAGATTAAGGATTTAGAAGTGAGTTCTCTTTCCTCTACGGTAGATTACTTTGTTGTTTTCTTTCCCCGTCTCCCCCGAGTGCTCCATGAAGCACCAACGTGTTGCATGGGTGATCCTTAAATACCTCTCGGGGGTTAAACGGGGATGTGTGGTTGCCTGCTTCTTCGCTGAGGGCAGGTGAATCAGCACTCGAGAGAGAGAGAGAGAGGAAAGTTCATCCCTCTTCAGTTAAGTAAGTCCTGTTTATTTCTTTTCCCCTCGTCCTGGCAGGAGCTGCTTCCGCTGCAGCCTGGTTCAATATGTCTGGGGGTTTGAGTGTGGTGTCTGGTTAAACGTAGCCAAAGAGGGGAGTTGGGGATTATCAATAATTCATGCCGCGTGTTTGCAGGGGAAACACCACTGTAAACTGAAGTACAGAGATATTTGCTGTGTATTTAATTCCAACTGGAATTTGATTCTTTGAATTCTTCAGGCCTCTCGATGGGTGCTTCCCATGGCAGGAGTTGACTGACCTCTCCTAGAAGACGTGCCCTTTAACTTCTTCATGTCTTACTCTGACGTTAACTGTCAACTGTTAGCGATTTAGGCCAACTGTCCCATACATCAGTCAGCATTTGGTAGGTCACTTCAGCTTGCTAACGGAAGCACCGATTGCCACTGGACATCCATTTCATGGAAGGCTAAGAACTATATTTCTACGAATGGACCCTGGTTTCAAAAACCTTGCTGTGTCATTGCGCAAGAAACAAAATCTCCAGAAGATCAAGAACTGCTGTTCTGTAGCTCTCCCTGACCTCTGACCTCCCTATGGATTAAACAGGGAGAAGAAAATCTTGCTTAAGGGACTTCAATCACTTGTTTTCTTCCTGGAGGCCATATTTACTGAATCATTTCTCATACAGCACACTAGATTTAACAACAAAAGAAAAGTGGAATACATGATCAAGCACATTTCCCGGAAAAACACTGTATGTGCCATGTTTCAGGTTGTTCAATTAGCTCGCAAGATAAACAGAGGTCACAACAAATATGTATAGAAGGTGACATCATTCAATTAGATTAGGTGATTAGATGGAATTTCAGTGACCCTCGGGAAGTGGCAGCAGAGGAGTAGATAATATAAATAAGAACAAACAGAGACTACTGAAGATAACACAAGAAGAAAACAACAACAAAGAGCTTTAAATGAGAATGATGCAACTGATGAATAAAGATAAACGATGGGGCTTAAGAGGGCCACGCTGGGAAACTACTTTCCTCTATCCTCTGAGCCATTACTGGCAAATGTACAGCTGGGAGAGGGTACTTCATTTTCAAATCCTTTAAATAAGGGTTGTAATTATCTGCTTGTGTGTGTGTGTGTGTGTGTGTGTGTGTGTGTGTGTGGATGCAGAGGGAGTACGCCTGCCACAGAAGCCCATGAAAGATTAATGCTGAGTAACCACTGGAACACTGCCGCAGCCAAGGTGAGCCTTTTGTTATTGCTACAAAAAGGGTACGAGGAAACACCGGGGTAACATGTCTTTGGGTTCCTTCTGCTGGAAGATACTCTTTGATTTGAGCCTGAGAGCAAATGTGGTTGTAACTGTCAAACTAGAAATTACTTTCATACGACTGAATTAGAATTTGAATCAACATAATCAGGAAAACACTATAAATGCAAGTATTTAGCATTGTGAAAGTATTTGCAAATAATTTAGCTATAATTTATATATATATATATATATATACACATACATATACCTCCTCCCTACATGGACTTTGTCGCTGCTCATGCTACGTCACCTAACTTCCACAGTTGCTCTTGCCATGCTTCTTATGACCACTAGCGTTGTCTTTTTGTATCGGAGATCGATCATGTGATTAGACGATAACCGTCTTCGTGAACCTTAATCATAGCTATGTTTTAATCAGTATATAATCATCTGAAACTAAGAATCGTCGTGTTTTCATTAGCTTAGAAAATGCCATATATATCTACAGATTGTGTGTGTGTGTGTGTGTGTGTGTGTCCGCCATCTTGAACCGCCATGTTTCTACAGCAGCCCAGGACGGACACCGACTCTGGTGAGAGCCTTTCACGTTTTGCATTGTCTAAAGACAGGGATGCGTTACGAAACCCCGTATTAAATGGGCCCCGGTGCTAAATTACCGGAGTATTGCATTTCACAGGTGTGCCGATCCGTCAGGGGGGGTATCCGCACGGATCACGGATCAACTACAGTCCGTTACACCACTATTTCCTGCAATTCAGACCTCAAAACACCCGCAGACTCATAAATCTTTCAAGAAAGCACACATAAGAAATTAAACAACAACAGAGTTCCCGCTTCTCCCACAGTCCCAATGTGCGGCTTTCACTACACAAAGCAAAAAGAAACTTGTCCCCGAGACCTGAAATGGCACCAAACTATTTTCAGAAAATGTCTACACGTCCAAGTGAAGATTTTACACTGAGGTTATTTCTTTGACAGCTTGCTAAAGTCCCCCTCACCCTTCAGGGGACGACGATGCAGGGCCCTTGTTCCCTGCACATGCTAACGGTTGCGTAACAGTGTTAGAGGCTCTGCTCGGCCTCTCTCCGGACCCTGAGGGCAGCGAGCGCAAAACATGCCTTCCGCCTCTATTTCTGTTCTGCTTCTTCTTCTCTGTGGTGCTCACAATTGCACAGAACAATAGCAGAGGAGGAAGTTTCAGGTGAGAGGGGGTGGGGGGGGGATTCCTCCTCTACTTTGTCCTCCCTCCTTTCTCATCTCAGAGGGATTTTCTCGAACACCCCCCCTCTCTCTCTCTTTTCCCCTGTAGTTATTTCCCTTGGTGAAAATGGGTCACCTTTCTTTTGTCAGGAGAGTGCCTGGGTAAGTATAACCTCGATATTCTGTGTGTGGAGGTTTTTACTGTCTAGGGGGGGTCCCGAGCCCTGAAAAAGTCATGTCCAAGGACCGTTCTCTGGGCCTCATTACGGGAACGTTTGGTTCTGGGTTGGGGTTTTGAGTTAGGTAAAATATGGATTGGGGTTACTTCTAAATATACTACACTACACTACTAAAGACTTTTTGTATGTTAACAATTTTGGGATTAACTATAAACAAAACTTTGCTCCTGTAGTGTATATTCGGGACAAGCAGGCTTCACTAAACAAAAAATAAACACAAATTTACATGATTTATTTCAAATTTGTGAGACGCTGTGTTGTTGTTATACATATATATATGTATATATATATATTTTGAATTTCTGGCAGAGGCTCATAGACTGGACATTTATGAGGAAACAAAAAAACTTGCATAAACCTCAAGAACCAGATCTCAGTTCAAGCCAGACTTGCCAACTACTTTAAGTCACGTTATGTGATTTCTGGACCAAGAAGGGCGTTGAACTATCAAGACTTCTACTTCATCTCACTGCAATTTATGGTGTGCAAAGGTAAAAGCTGCTAGAATAAAGGACAGACATTAAGCAGTGTGTAGGATGATGTTCGCATACTGTACCGGCGGCGGCACACTTTGGGTATACCAGTATATGTGTGTTCTTTCCAGGCTCATTTCCCATCGTTCCACCTGATAGAAACCCTGTATCTCCTTGTCTCTGGCAGTGTGCATGCAGGCAGCGTTAGATGGACTTTGAAGTGAGCGCAGTGATGCACTTCAAACAAGATCTCGCACACTTTGCCAGCGTGCCAAGAGGAGACAGGCTGGAAAAAAAGAAGAGAGCTTTTTCCCTGCATCCTGATAGAGTGCACTCTGATCCACCCTCTCTGTCTTTGTCTATTCTTCCATCTACCTCTCAAATCTGTGCCTCATCTCTCTGCACATCAACGCGAAACAACTCTGTGGAAGCACCGTATGAGCCTCTTCACAAGTTGTAGCGCACAAGTGAAGGGAAGCTGGCAAGCAGTTTCAGACGTCACCGACTCAGCCCGTCAAGTGTACGAGCAGAAGGGAACCAGGTTCTCAACCTGTGTCATGTGACGCTGTGTGTGTAATGAGCATAGCAGCCTACACTTAGTATGGACTGCTCATCGGGTGACTTTATACTATAGTAATGGGACAATGAAAATGACCTGGTGCAATTAACAAAATAAAATTAGAGCGTTCATTCAGTATTACAATAAAAAAATATTTTTATAATTAAAAACGTAGATTGACAAAAAAAAGAGAAAGAAGAACAGGAGGAAGACGGTCGGATGAGGTTGAAAGCTTGAGAAAAAAAATAGTAAGTGGACCTTGAGTTAAGTTAAACATATACATAATATGATAATATGTACACTGAGACATGTATTCCACAATATATACCGTATATGGACTCTCATGCTGTCCCCAGTGATAGCCAGCATAACCTGCATACGCTGCTATTATGATATCTGATGTATAAGTACCTATGAAACCAACATAATGTGTTTAGTTTGACAAACCAGGCATTAAACACCAGAGCCGCGCTGTACAACTGCAGAGAAAACGCAACATTTGTAAGTCATGTTACGTTTTTTACAAACCCAAATACATTACAATCTGCTAATAAGCTAATGGTGTTTCTAAACAACTTCATTTGAATTCTCACAACACACTGCACATGTATTGTGAATGCAGCCTGGGGAGAGTGTGCTATGTATTAATGGTGATGTGGTTTGTATTGTGAAGCATTAGCCCAGCGGCCTCACACTTTGCACGATGGAGAATATCGGCTTCATCCTCCCTCCTGCTGTGAGCTATTCACCACACATCACGATGGAAGTCTTTAAAGGCTCACAGCCTTACTGTACTGAGTGCGCTGACCGTACCGACGTGTAGAGGTAGCCCTCGCTGTTCATGGCAACGTAAAGCCCAGTCTTGGTGCTCTGGATGGCCACTATCCTGAGCCCCACAGGAATCAAGTTGAACTGCACTGGAAAGAAAAACACAAAACAGAAAGGGAGGACTGGTGTTAGAGCGATCATTCTCTCTCCTAAGTGCTTCCTCGTTGGCATAAAAAGACAATTGTTTTCCATCTGTCTCCCGTTTCCATCCTCCCTGTTGTACAGTATATCTGTCAGAGGCGGGGAATGGAAAGTGCGTGTGAAAAGGAGGGAGGGTGAGGCAGGGAAGGATTAGGGGGAGGGAGATTTAGGAGGTATAAAGTCTGGTTGCTGGTACACCGGAGGTCAGGCAAAAGCTGGGAGAGACTGTACGGAGAAGTCCCTCGCTGGAGAGAGAGGCAGCTAGAGAGAGCACGGCTTAGCAGAGAGCTTTAACAATTCAGTACATTAGAAAGTGACATCGCCTGAGCCTGCTTAGAATTCATTTCCCTCTGTCCCGACACAGTGAACAGCAGTTTGCTGAAGCCCCTTCCTATGGAACCTTGGATTTCTTATGTTCATAGCTCTCCATATAAACTAACTTCAACTCAGCCACTGGAGCGGCACACACGCACTGTGTTTGAATCTGTTGTCTGAAGTCGGGTTTGCCTGCATGTCATTTGTTCGGTGCTCCTCCGTCCATGCGCGTGAGTACAAATACGCTTCTGTGCTCGCCGGTGTGTGTGTGTGTGTGCACGCGCATCCCTCTCAGCCCTCTGGAGTGTGTGCCATCCAGAAGTGCTTTATAAGATGTGACACGGGGAGTTGAGTGATACTGACAAAACACCAGCTGCTCTGCGGTCACACTGTCATGATGACCAAACGCTAGCGCCACAATTAAAGTCCCTGAAGCGCTGGGATTAGATCTGCGATGAGAAAGACTCTCACAGAGCACAGCTGGAGAAGAACAGCAACAATTGAACTATTTAAAGGAATATTTCAACATTGTGGGAAACATCTTTATTAGTCATAGCCAAGAAATTATTTGGGACTAAATCTGCTGTAAAAACCTTTCTCTGGTGACTTGTTTTTACCGACTCCAGGACTTGACTTGTTTATGCTAAGCTTACCTTATTGACAGCTAAATACACGAGGGCGCCATCAATCTTTGCATATTTTGCTCGGCAAGAAATGGTGTTACCAGAAATGTCCATCTATTCCTTTTACATGTTGGGTTAAAAGCTTGAAAGTATTAATAATTCTTGACCTTGAAATCAATAGTTTTGATATTCTAGGTTGAGCATGACAAAACTCTGCCAATGAAGACCCTGAAGTACGTTTGAAAGCTCCGCCCACAAGTTTGCACAAATTCCAACATAATAAAATCATAAATAATTGGCTACCAGAACATTTTAAAGTCACTAGCAGACAAAGCTGTCTTGGCATCAGCTTTTAATATAATTCTGGTCAGAAACACCCGAACCAGCATCACTGTGATGCAGTTTGCAGCTTAATATGCTTTTTTTTCTTTTTCTTTTGACAAATTACAAGAACGCATTATTAAAGTGACAGCGGGGTTGTCAAAATGATGAATCTCTTTTTACAGATGACAAATGAAGTCTCAGGAGCGTGTTTTAGATTCGTGGAGCCATGAGCTGCTATTAAACAAATCAATTTCAAATCAAAAACTCTGCCAACATAATGGATGGAAGTTAAGTTATCAGATCGAGATAGAAAGTCAATGCTGGCCATGATGACAGAACCAAACCAAACCCTGTGAGAACTATTGAGTGTTGAAGTGAAGTATTTAAGCAAACTTTATTAAAAAAAAGCATGCATTGTATTTGAGGAAAACTTAGAATCTTGGATTCCATTAATGCAACGTGTGGGCTAAGAGGGAAGATAGTTCTTCAATTTAATGTTAACCATCTAGAAGTGAAAGTTGAATTTATTTTACTCAACACATGAAACAGGGATGATGTCCGCTGGCCACCACTGCAGTGTAAATGACACAAAACACAGTGGAGATGGTGATGTGCCCCCCCCCCCCAGCCCCCCTCTCCATCTTCAGGGCCCTGCTTCTATTTGCTCGATCGATCCCTGCATCTCAAACAGTCGCTTTCGCAAATGAACAAGGTGTCACCAAAGACCACGGCCGGGATGACAAATAGAGCGGGGCGCGAACACATCGACTCCCTCCTCCTTTCCCTTCACTCTTGTTCCCTCGCTCTCTTACAGCAGCCTTGCTGTGGCGTTGGTGACCCGATGTAACCTGCTGCACACCGAGACGCACACGCAGGGTTCTTGTTTTCATAGTGGTCCGCTGGAAACAATAAAAAGCCAGCTTTCAACCAAGCCATGAAACTAATGTTAGCTTTATTAGCTCGGTAACATCCTGTCCTGAGGTTTTCGATGACGTTTTAAATGTCTGTTGTCATATTTTCAGACGTCATCACCCGTAAAAAAAACAAACAGTGAAAGTCCCGCATCATTCGAATGTTGATTTTGAATTCCAATGTCGACCTAATGAATGAGGCTTGGAAGCTTTGGCCCTTTTTGGTACAGCCCTACACTCTTTTGATCCCGTTTCCCCTCATCCTTCTCTCTCCGTCCTTCAGTTTGAACTCGCTCTTTTTCCTCTGCAACTCACAGAGGAGGTCGCTGGATTAATCAAAAGTCCTTTGAGGGAGAGACAGAGGGAGGGAGAGGGGAGGAGGGAAATGAAGGGGAGGGAGGAGGGTGTTGCCAAATCAATCCCACGAGTCAATTTGAGGCTTGAGATCATCAACACAATAAATAAACAAGGAGAAAGTGGAGATGGGGTGAGAGCGAGAGAGAGGGAGGACGGGGGAGGGGGAGAAGCAATAGCAGGACACAGAGCTAAGCTGTGCAGAGGGCATCTGCAGGCCTGCACACTGGGCTGCCGCTCTGCAGGGCTGTAGTGTGGAGCCCAGTTGGTCTCTGCTGGAATGAGAAGAGGATTAAAGTCATCTGTGAGAAGCCACACAGAGTTTCACATCTGGACAGGCACCAGTCGTTCCCTTTATTCTCTTTCCTGTTGGAAAGGAGCTGACATGGACGAAAGCGTTGTGGTGTGATGGTGAATTGTCTTTCGCTCTCCGAATAAGCTAAATAACATAAAGTTATTGGATTCGGTGTCTCCTGAAAGTGTCCTGTAAACTGGGTGGTCAGTGCATCAGCCGGCACAGACTCCTCAAGTTGAACCAAGTGAATGATCGCTGTCGATGATGGAATCAGTAGCCTCCTCCTCCTCCTCACCGTATTGTCGCCCGCAGTTCAAACAAGCAACTCAAACCAGATTGAACGTAGTTGAAATGCAAATTTCCTTTCTATAGCCTCAAAATGACAGTAGTAGGTAGACATGACCCAGTTCCACACTGCATACTAAGTTTATATTGTATGGACCAAAAACAAAACACACAGGACAGCATGCTGTATTTTCAGTAAATATTTTACAAACCGTTCTGATTCCCAGCTCGTTAAATACGGCGGTTTGGTCAACGGACCAACACGTCAAACTATTTCCCTCCATGAACCCCTTTTAGCCTCAGTTTTCTACGTGCAGGGCTGCCTCTGATGACCGAGGTAATTATGACAGAAGACGAGGAGGAAGTTAGGTAGTGCATTATGAAGAAAGTCCACATCGGGAGCAGGTCGGTTAAGTCTGCTGCTCGGTTCCCATGTGAAAGTAAAAGTCAATGTTGACTTAAAAACATACGTAACTAAACCAAATGTATCCATTTATTGGTTTGATTTTCCTAAATCTAACCAATTAGTAACATATCAGTCTATCCGTCTACCAGACTACCTGCATGATGAAACATTACGTCAAACGTACCCAGTGTGTTTAAAAAGTGACTCCAATAGTGACCATACATTGACCATAAGTGACCATACATTACCAACAGGAAATAATGCAAAATGGCCGCCAACTAACATCAATCAAACTGTGACCTTTGACCTCCACTACCATTTAAGCTTAAAGTCAAAGGCCATTTAGTATGCACACTTTCAGTTTGAGAATGCTTATATTGTGAGTGTGTAGTATGGAATGGGGACAAAGCTCATGTCAAGATTATCTGTATTGAAAGGCTATTAAGATGTAATACCAGTAGATATGTCTATGAATATAAATAAAAGAGGACGTGTTGCCCCTTTTCCCCCATCGTCATGGTTAATCTATATGTTCTATAAATAATTAGCATCCAAAATATTAAAAACCATAGCTTGCAAAGGTAATATAAGATATCCATGGTTCATACCTAAATCACCCTGATCCCATCACAGTCCCTTAATATACATGAACATCTACATCTGGAAACAGGACGGACTACTGCGCTGGGATCAGTCAGAATACAAAAGAGTTGCTCTGCATTGGCAACAAATAAAACAGCCACTCTCCGTTCACACACTGTCGTTTGTGTTGTAAAAAATGAGCGCGAGACTCAATAGTAGATTAAACGACTTGTAGAAGAGCTTCACGCCTGATTTCCCCTCGTGGTCGATGACTCTGATGACAAGACAACTACTTTCTCTCTCCTGTAATTTAACTTCCACCTCCTCCCCCAGGCTTCCCTCTCCAGATCCGATCTGAGCCTTTATCTGTCTTCCTCTAGGTCCATCTGTCTCCTCTACTCCTCTCTTTTCTCTGAGCTTTCTGTCTTTTAACCCCCCCCTGTCATGAATTAACAACCTTTGTCTTATCTCACTCTGGTTTTTTTCCTACATTTGTTCCCTTTCAATTCCCTCGTCGCCTGCTGTCGTTCTGCCCGCCCTGTGAAGCCGATACTTCAACATCAGCGTCCATTCATCTTTGTCCTATTTTACCCTGCAGCCTTCTCTTCTCGTCTCTGCCTCCTCCATCCTCGCGTCTCCACCCGTTTGGTATTCTTCATGCTGCTCCCTCTCATCCTCACCAGCCGGCTCTGGTACTGTTACCGTTCCCCGTCCCCATCATCTGGCTGAAAGAGCGGTTGCTTTCGATGTTCACATTTCTTCCTCCTTGAATGCACACAGCGAAGTTTCCCCTCATCTGGCCTTTGGAGTCTTTGAATGTTTTTTCCTCTCTACCCTCTGTGAGGGAGCGTTATCGAGCACTGGGGAAAGTCAGACGGACAGAGAGAGCAGACTTGTTCCAGAGCGGAGAAGGAGATAAGTTATATTTCCCTCCGACAGTGGGAGATTGTAATTACAGAGGATAAATCAGGCTTTTCCTTATGGCCTTCAAATGTACACAGCGAGAGTCACTAGCTTTCATCCCTCTCTGTCGCCTCTTCCCTCCCTTTTTTCTCCTCTGTCAAACTGTCCGTCTTGCTCTCTCTCTCTTCCTCTACAAATAACACAATTCAGAAAGAGACCAAATCCAGTGACAATCACACTAGCAGCTCCATCCCTCATCGCTCGCTCGGTGCCTTTATTCTCTCCGGCTTTTCTTTTGTGTATTTTTTAATCTTCCTTCAGCACCCTTGGAATCTGTTTCCTTCCCTGTGTTTCTTAATCTATGTGTTTAGAGCCTGAACCCTCCAAACCAAGTTTTCAGTGGCTTTAATGCTGTGATTCCCAACCTCCAAAGGGGCCAAATGGAAATATATAACAGGATAAGCAGTTTTTTGTTTATCAGATTTCCCTATGTTGTCATTCTTTTGAAATATGAAATACAATTTTAAAATAAGCAACATTTTTCAGAACATTTTCCAATGCCTATTGCTGTATTTTGGGTATTTTTAAGCATGCTTTTATTTGTGGACCTCACTAACCATATTCTCCAATGATGAAAGTAACTTACTGACACAATGTGCAGAGTTTCTACCCGACTACGTGTCCAGCAGCATACAGGGCATCCCAGCCACTGTGGCTAAGTGGAGAGCATGGCCGTCCTTCAATCAGAGGATCGACGGTTCGATCCCCGGCTCCACATGTCGACGTGTCCTTGAGCAAGACACTTAACCCCAAAATTGCTCCCGTAGCTGTGGATGAATGTGATAGAATCTGAATTGTAAGTCGCTAAATTACTGTAATGTAATGTATTGTAATGTAAAGTATGAGAGCAGAGAATGTTATGGACGAGGAAACATTTTACAATGTTTCGGCTGACTCTGACATTCAGTCAATATAGCACCCACTGAGGAATCCATTACTTTTAGGTCTTCAAAAGCTGCATTTCACTATGGACTGGAATGATTTAAAACCAAAGGCTGCTTAGGTGTTAAGAAAAAAAGTCTTCACAGTACTTAGGGTAATGGTGTGATTCATTTAAGTGCTGAAACGGGCAAACGTAGTATAGTCCTTTAATGCCCCAATACATAGATACATAGACATAAATCTCAACTCCTCGTCTCCCTGCTTTCCTCCCTCTTCCAGCTTTATTACATAACAGCTTGGAGGAGCCAAGAGCAGAGAAGGAGAGAAGAGCAGGGCGGGAGGAGGGGGTGGCAGCTCCTCTGACCTCCCACCAGAGGGGGGAGACACAGTGATTGAGGAGCCATCAGCTGTGTGCCAGCTGCTCCTACTGCGCTCCCCCCCCTCTCTTTCTCTCTCCCTTTTCTCTCTGTCATCCTCTCATTCCTCCCCTCCCTCTCACGTCCTCTCTCTTCCTCTGCCCGCCCGTCTTGTCTTGCTGGCTCAGTTTTCTCTGACGTATTCCAGCGTGCCCTCTTTCTGCTTCTCCGCTTTGATCCTCTTATTCTCTGTTTCCTTCCCTTTTGTCGGTTTTTGCTTTAATATACAATCGCTTTCAGCTTTGGGACAACTTCCTATAAGGGATCTTAGTTGTTGTTTTTTTGAAGTATTGCAAGGCAGTTCAAAAAAACACTCGTCACTTCTTGTACTGCTCCATCCCCTCCGGGCTTCTTTGTAACTTTTGTCTCTACACCAACCTCTCCGGAGGTGAAGGCAGCTGCTGTGATGCCGGGTAGCCCAGAAAGGGAGGTGACGAGAGGCGGTCAGAGGGGTATCAAGTCCTCCTGTGTGACCATGTACCTGCAGCTTGGTCGTTTGGCGTCACTACAGCGGGTCACAGGAGCAGTCAGGGTCAAAGGGGAAAGGGGGGGGGAGAGAGGGCTGCGATTCCAGCACGAAGTCTTTAAAAGGTCAACTGTACTTTGGAGATTTTTTGTGTTCGCAAGTTGAGTTGCACCACTTTTTGTTCAGATCAGTACCGCACATTGAGCCATGAACTCCATCAGGGCGAGGGCCTCAGATATGAATCACACTGTTAATTATTTATCCCATTTTACTGCTGATTTGGCCTTTTTTCTTTTTTTTTTTTGGTCTTCTCTGCGAACACCGCAGTGATGTCTGCACACACACATATATATTCTGAGGAGACGAAGGGGTGTGGAAGGTTACACGTTGCATTAAGGTCGCATGCTTCAGGATCTTATTTTGTTTCAAAAATGCATCCAGCGTCCACTGACCCAGTGTCAGCTTCCCGTCAATAGTTTGCGTGAGGTAGACAAATAAAAGCAGCCGTCTGGGATTCTGTGAGCTACCACAGAATGTAAACACTGTGCACGCGAGCGGATGCTGCAGCAGTGCACATTCAGCTTTACTTCTAAATAAAAAAGGTTTAGATGACCCGGATAGACTGGTTTACAATTGGTCTTGTGAGTACGATGTTATCATACCAATCACATCAAAATCTTTAAGACTAATCATATGAAACTAAACATGTCATTTAACAGGGGATGAAAAATAAACCATGGTGAAAGGCTGGATTACCAACTGGATAATTGGCAACTGTCCCAGACGTCAAGGGGCTGGAAAAGCCCAGAGTTTACTGTGTGGTACTTTATGGTCATATGATTAATCATAAATGCATATGGGAATACCATAAAAGCAGGATATTAACTGACATGACATAAGGGCTTGTTTTATTACCTTAAATTTGTCTTGACAAAGGGGTTCAGTGTTCCATCTAGTCTTCAGAGCTGCATGTAAGCTGACATCTTGCTTACAAGGTGCATTTTCCTTAATGTATTTAATCAAATTCACACCCAGCAGTGGGGTCAGAATGCATGCAATAAACAGAGGGGGAAGTGGCCAGTGAAGCTCACACAACATGTTTGCTATTGGCTGTAAAAAAGCACAAAAAAGAAAGGAGAGGAAATGGAAATGCACTGAAATTGAAAGCGGTCTGGTCCCAGGCCAGTTTGCATTTCACTGCTGCCAGGGAGACTGCTGAAGATAAGCCCGACAGTGAGTGTGTTACAGTACACGCTCACACAGCTGTTTCTGCCCTTTCAATATTCTACGCAGTCAGGGAGATGATTGTGCTACTGATTGATACTCAGTTACAATGATGTCAATCACGCAGCGATTCCTGCGTGAATGCATAAAATAAAGCGCACTTGGATACAACGTGCGATAAAGAGTTTTACGGGATTTGCCTGTCAAACAGCCCCCCGACCCTGACCCGCTTGATAACGCAGAGCCCAGGACGGCATTAAACCAGATCCTGGGACTGATGGATTTATAGTTGTTAGAAGCAGAAGTCAAAGCCACGCAGACACTTTGCGGGGTGACCTCCACTGACTGATGGTAACTATCCCGACACACCGGGGAGTGCTGTTACGCAACGGCGGTCTCCACGTCCGCCTTTGGATGTGCCCTCCGGTATTATGGGATGAATATTTCAGATTGGACATGAGACGGTTTAGAGTTCACAGTGCAGCAATGTTTGCCTCCGTGTAGGTGCGCTGTTACATAAGAGGGAGAAGAGAGAGCAGGTCTAATCAGTTACTGTGTCATGGGCCTAATTCAAACTAACAGCTGTTTGAGGACTCTCTCTCTCACAAGATAATACTCTTTCTCAAGGGATTGTTAGAGAGCCGTCTTGAAAATGTTTTGCTCGTTTGAATCTAAATGAGAACTTTGTACAAACACAACTGCAAGGTTCCAATCAGGAGACACAATCCGAGCAATGTGTAAGTCACATAAAACATAATTGTCTCACAGGGACAAATGTCTCCAGGTTAAATCCAGGTTATTCACACCTGGTAACACTGTTGTCACAACTATTCTGACATCTCAACGGCGTGCTGAAATATAAACTTTACAGAGGAAACCACAACTGAAAGTCTAAAGCGTGATTTTATTTCTTTTCGCTCCTCTCTGTAGATTGTAAATCCAAAATTGTGCAAGCTTCATGTTTTTTTTTATCCAAACTGGTGTTTTGACAGAAAAAGAAAAAATGCTGTGTTGCCACATCAGGGATATCCTTTGATACAGTATTGATCTCTTTGGGAGGGTTGGAGGGAGTCCAGGAGATCTGATGCGTTTGGTCAGTAATCACCCAGGTGAAGACCCCCCTCGCAGAGTGAAGTGTGTGTTCACATGGTTGTGGTGTGTGTGTGTGTGTGTGTGTGTGTGTGCATCTGAAGACCACAGCAGGTTTTTCTACTAATGGGTAGAGCTTTAAGTCTTGATTCAGATCCTCAGAGGATTCTCTGCTAACATTAAGTGAATTTAAAATACTGAAGTTACAAGCTGAGTGCATATAGTCACCCCAAAACAGTGAATGTGAGATTGTGGGGAGGGAGAAAAACAGATTCAGGTAGTATGCCATCATTATAAAACCAGAAAGCGTGGCAGTGTTATGCTGCATTCTGTCCAGGTGTTGAGATATACGACTAAATGTCCTTTAACGTGGAGGCAGGTGGTATACATGACAGACCTGTGAAACACAATCCTTTATCTAACTAGCCGTCTGATCTCTGTCCGTCTGATCGTTCACTTACAGAAGGAGCTGCTTTCGTCCTTTGTGCCTTCCATGGTGCCATCCGGCAGCATCTGGAGGTAGAAACCGTGTCTGCAGTAAAGCCGTGTGACGATGCCCTTCAGCTGGGGCTCTGCAGAGCAAGCACAGGGTTAAACACACATTAGCAACCTGGGATCTCACACACACACACACACACACACACACACACACACACACACACACAC
>NW_022280041.1:10506696-10516440 GCF_004355925.1 Anarrhichthys ocellatus | reverse complement strand
CACACACACACACACACACACACACACACACACACACACACACACACCTGTCACTGCACCTTTATTAATGCGCACCCTTACCTTTGAGTATGCACATTGACTAATATTTGATATTTGCACTGTGAAATAGTCAAACAGTGAAGTGTGTGCGCTTGAATCTGTGTGTGTGTGTGTGTGTGTGTGTGTGTGTGTGTGTGTGGCTTTCAGCAGGATTGATGGGATCCTGCTAAAGAGAAGCATCTTTCACGGGTTCAATTGAGGCAAGCACGATGTTTCTGCACTATGTGTGTACAGTGTGTGTGTGTGTGTTTACACTCATGCACGTGTGTGTGGATGCTTGTAGCAGCTGCCCACCGCTCCACAATAGGGCGAGCACTTCAAACACACTAGACTAGACTTTTTATAGGCTGAAGCTCAAGCTACAGGCAATATGTCTGAATCTCCGAATGCTCTTCTAGTTTAAAAAGGAATAGTTGAAAGTGAACAGGCCCCAGTTTAAGTTAGTTATTTCTGTGAGCAGGTGATCATCAGTGGACCTAGAAACATGAACCCATGAGCACCCCGTAATCTAACCCCAGCTGTGCACGTAAACAGAGCAGAGAGCTCCATTTCCTGCATGTAAGATGGCAAAGGCTGAAGAAACAAACAAGAACAACTTAACCGTCATACTGAAAGTTTAATGAACCGTCTCCTATCGTCTGTTTACCCGGCTCTCAAATACCAACTGTCGTCGTTTACTCAGTGCACTCGGAGGCATCAGGCTGCCATTTGTCTTGGTGAACAAGCCAAGCATCGCTGTAGAGATGAGTAGGTGTTTCTTCCTCAAATCTCGTGTTTGTGTTTTGTGTTGTGCGTGTTTTCTTTTCTCAGGCCGCACGGGGGGGGGGGGGCGACGGGGGCCGTTTCCTTCTGAAGTGCTGAGGGAGACTAAATAGTGGATCAGAAGGAATGTCAAAATGCTGAAGTGTTTCCACGATCAAGTTTTAATGAGATGCATCAAATATGGATGAGGACAGAGAAGTAAGGCAGTTGGCCTTTGGTTGACAGCAGGGGTGTGAGACAGAGACAAACATGCACTGCAAAAAGTTTCCACCCCAACTTTTACACTCCTAAAATTAAATATATTTTCCCTGAAGTACATGGAAAACTTACACGTGCTATAATTATTCCGCAGCCACATTTTGCCTTTAAAGGGGACTGAATTGCACTTGCAAAGTTAGAAGACATGTAGACAAAATAAGAAAATAAGAATAAAAAATTCAAAACATTTTTATTTTATATTAATGTTAGAAATATTTTCCTGTTGCTGAGTAATGTTAGTCTTTATCCATCATTCGGGGTAAAATACAGTCATTTACTTTGAGTAGTCTTTTACTTGCCCCCTCAAAGACTTAGTTATAGAAAGTGTATCATTCTGTTTTGATTATATGAAATGATTATTTGTATTTGAATTAAAATGTGAGGGAGTTTCAGAAGCTGTGAGACGTTTCAACACATTTGTTGTCTTTGATTGAAGCATACTGACACCTTTAGTAGCCCCTCCCTGTCTTTTTCAATGTGACGCTCAGAAGTCCCCTCCAGAGGACATTGTACTGCTTTCACATACTCAGTGGTACTTTTTCCATGAACAGCAAATTGACCTCAATGTCTTACACAGCTGGAGTGCTCCTTTAAATGAAAGCCTTATATTATGTATTTTACTAAATCAATGCCATATAGCTCTGAATTTTGTATTAATATTCTGTTGTACTAAATCCCCTTAACAGCAAGCATAACATTAACATTTAACATTCTCCATCATACATATTAATCTCCTCAATTTGACGGGATTCTTTACACTTTTAATAGAAGGTGGCGGACTGTTGAGTACATATTCTACTCCAAAGCTATCAGATCTTTCTGCAAAGCTCAAAACGTTGTTGAATTGAAGCTCATTAGGATTTGAGTTAAGCCTTGATGTCTGTGAATTAGTCAAGGAAATGCTGCTGTGTAATCCCCCCTTTGGTTCTGACATGTTTGGAAGCTGTTCGTTGGAGGTTCTGGCCTCGGCAGCGAGATTGAGTCGCTGTAACTACTAAAAAGATAAAAATCCATCGCTGGCTGACTAGGCACAGCAGGTCAAACGTCGAGTGTAGGAATCTGCAATAGCCCGAGTGCTAATCCCAAATTAAGCCTCAGACCACACACCGGGCCATGTGCTGTTCAACACATCTGCCACAGAGCGGAGCGGAGCAACAAACGCACAGAAAGAGGCTGAGGTTGACCTTTAGCGGGACTCCGCCTCCGCACATCCCAGTCTAAGAACAACGCCGTGATCCGAGACGCGCTGCTCGGACATGCAGGACTACTGGTGCATGTGCAGAGCCTTCACAAAGAAACAGAGATCTGAACAAATGATATTTTCATAAGGCGATGGGCCCTTTGAATCAGTAGGATTCAAAACCCCTTTCAGAGGGGTTAGATGAAGGGAAGTCTGATCCAGGGTTAAGGGGCTGGAAGCTAAAGCGCTGGTCCAGTTCAAGTCTGAATCCAGCCTAGGGTTTAACCGAAGGAGGCTTTTGAAAGCTCCTTCTGACATTTGTGGATTAAAGCTATGGATTTGACTTTCCAAAACCACCACAATGCTTTGCTAGTCTCCCCTGCAGTTGTCTTCTTGGTAGAGTGGAGAAGCCTCTGAAATGACATTAAAACCACGAGGCTGAAACAAATTCATGCTCGTAGTGACTGCAATCACACCCTCACACTGGAAGGCATGCTGGGAATATCACAGCATTAGTCAACAGACAAGAGATTTGTTATCAGAGCGCATCCTATCCTGCAACGCAAGACCGTGATGTGTGTGTGTGTGTGTGCGCATGCATGGTGAGGATTTGTGCTCACAATCCCACAGACATTCAATGCCAATTAAAGAGTGACCTTAATAAAGAGCAGGATTAATTTGACTTCAGAAGAATTTCAACCATTAAAGTCACCCTGAACCCTCCGGCTGCCCGATGCTTCATGGCAGATGACAACTGGGCAGCAGTAGTGTTATCCCCCCCCCCCCCCCCCCCCCCCCCCCCCCAATACTTAATGTGTGTGTGTGTGTGTGTGTGTGTGTTGGACACCTCCAAAAGAATTGGCTTGGCTGATGAAGCAAAGATGGTCTGCCAAGGACTGGCTGTCGTCTCACACACAGACATTATTGGACATATTCTTGTCTACTTCCCTCTGTCCATCGGTCTCTTTCTTACTTTTCCTCTCAAGTGTACTCTCACTATTTAGGGTCCAGCAGCCCAGTATCACTAGAATTACTTCCATATTTGGACGATTCGGCAGGGCACGATCCATGACCGGTGCCAACATTCAGTACCAGACATGGAAGTAGTGTGCCCGTTATGGGTGTGGAGGTCAGGGTCATTCGGAGCCTCCCGAGCAGGTTTATCTGGCTGTGCAGTACCTCTCGTTTCTCTCCCCCTCTTCTTCCCCGTCTCATCCCAAAGATGCAGATCCAATCAGCACAGAAGAGGGTGGACAGAGGAGGGTGACGGGAGAGAACAGTGGTGTCAACAAAACGTCTGTTAACAGCAGACTCTGAATGAGCGGTGTGTCGTTCAGAGGATGATGAGGATGAAATTGTGATGAAATAGAGACATCGAGGACGAGATGGATGAAAGAAAGAAGACTCTGCCTTTCTGTGTTTCCCACAGGTAGTCAGTTCACTTCAGCAGCTCTGGGATACACTGATGACTTGTTATTGATGTTTCATTTAGCAAACGCGGTAATTCACATTTTTCCCAGGTGCTGAAGTCTGTCAAACCACTTGAAGCTGATGGCACTGCGACAATGGCTGATTATTATCCTTCCATCTGTTTGCCGAGACGTCGTCTTAAACGCTCCGTGTCAGCACCGACGCGGTCGGACTCCGGGGAGAACAGATGTGCTACATCACTGATGAATTATGGCCATTGTAGTTCACTAACTGTCTCAGCGTTTGGCAGCGTTAAAGCTGGAAAAACTTCATCGGAGAGAATCGGCAGCTTCGTGCACCACCGCACCCCCAAATGAATCTCACCGAACAGAGCTGCTGGTATAGTTGAGGTGGTAACACTGGATACAAAAAGTTAATAGCAGTTACCTGTCTGTACTGGACTTTATGAAGAAGAAAGTTAGAAAGAGTACAACTAGTTCTACTGTTACAGGCAATGTTTCAAATTTCATGGATGTTACATTAGACCTCATTAGATTTAGCTACGTGGACCTAATAATTAGACTGAAAAAAAGTGTATTACAGTAAATAGGCCACTGCATAATATTTGTATGGAGTATGGATTTCAGACATAGACTCGGTTTCTTGAAGTTGCCCCTGCATCAATGTAAGAGGGTTTGTTTCCCTTTGGACATAGTGAAAATCAACATGTTTTTTATCTTCACCTTACACGTGTTCCAACATGAAGGGACTCCCACAGCTGTGGATCTGCCCACTGCCGTGTTCAGTCTTCCAAATCTAGCAGGCCAGTGTAGCGTGTGTCGCTGACGACCGTTTCTCCAAGAACAAAACCAGACTAGTCCTGTGTTCAACGACCTGTGTGCATCTGTGGTCTCACACACTGATTAGTACAACGTGTCCTCCACAGCCTGAAAGTGTCCCATGTTCAGAAGTTGATTTGGCTGCTTGACCTGTTGCACTGTTAATAACGGTAACATTTAATAACGCTCCGTCTCTGCCAGTTATGTTCTCGCATAAGCAGTTCATGGATGAAACCAATTCATAGACTGAATTCCTCTACAATCCACCAGTAATTAGACAAGAAGCGCCATGAAAACAGCTGGACAAACTGCCATGACACGCAGGCATTTATAAAAGGTGTAATAAGCTAGTGTGGGCGGGATGTTACTGTTACTTTCAGTCTTTCTTGTTGCTTTTTTAAAGTAGTGAGTATGTCAAATTGAGACAAAAGTCAAATTGCACGAGTAAAAAAAGTTTCACTGACAAACAAACTAGACTAAAACTAAAAATCAAAAGATTAACATTTGGACAAACTTTACACATTACATGAGAAGACTGAACGCTGGTGCTGAGGCTGTTTTCGTCCATTCGTAGGCCATGGAGGAGAATTGAACAGGCGTATTGTAACACCAAACTCTCAGTCAACTGGCTGACAGATTGTCCTTTGTGCTGCCTGACAGGTGGAAACAAAGCACAGTTGAATTTTTCAAGTAATTACTCCTCGAGGCCGAGCAACCGAGCGGCAGCAATTTACAGTTGCATGCCGTTGGTGCAGTAAAGGAGTGGGATCTTTCCAGTCCGGGCCTGCACTGTTGCCACTGTACAACGCTTGTGCACTAAAAATCAACTGTGAGCTTTATCTGCTCCTTGCTCAGACGGTGGACAAAGGTCATTGCGGTATAATTCCCTCTAATCAAATATAGCACTGTGGGCACATTCCTGCTTGGTTTCTGCTACTTAACATGCCATGCTTCTGCACACTGGTCCCAGAAACACTCCTCTCGCTTTCTCCGGAGTTAATAAGCTTGTTACTCCCCACTGACTCCAATATCGTCTTTCTCACCACTAGCATGAGCGGCCTGAGGCTATTAATCCACGGACATATGGATTTTACAACCGCTAGTATTTCATCTCCCAGCGTTTATTGCATCCAAACGCTTGACGGACGCCACAAAAGCAATAACATATCCTGTATTGAAATGAGAACAAGTGGAGTATGCTATGTAGATCCCTGTCATACCACAATAAAGTCTTTTTTTTGCTTCTCTAAAGCTAAAAAAAAACAATGAGAAGGCACCGTATGTGTTCTCATATTTTCATATTTCCCAATTCACATTAAGTGCACAGCTAAATTGCATGAAATTAGGGTCCCACAGTGGCCCCAGTTGACAGTGAATAATGGGTATAAAGGCGGGGAGAGCCTACATGGTAATGGCCATATTTACAAGGCCCATCAATCATCTCCAAACTGCCAGTGGCCTCATCCCTCATAGGAGGGGGAGAGAGAAAGGGGCGGGACGCCTTCAAAACAAACTGCTTCTCTCTCTTTCTCAATATGAAATGACAGAAGTTGTGCACGGGGCTGACAACGCTGCGACTGACCGAGAAGAAGAGCCCAAAGAACAGCAGGTACATGCCCAGGCTTTGGAATTGGCTTAAGTAGAGAATAAAAATAAGTGCTTGGTAAAGGAAGATCAAGTTGACACCTGTGAAAATCTAATTCTGACACATTAAAGTCTGTATTCTGGAAAAGAGATCAATGGCACCACACAAACAGCAACTATAGTATAAACTGTAGAGACAAGAAGAAGAGAGCTGCCTTTTACAAACTCTGGAAATACTAGAAGTATTCGTAAAAGCCTTCAATCAACTTTAAATACATACCCATCTGTGTTTATTATCTACACCTAGTTATCTAGTTACTGCAAGCAACCACGTATTGTTCGGCTGCGATTCCTCAGTTAACACGGTTAGCAGACACCGGGTCACTACGACTTTCCTCCGCTGTAATGGCGGCGCTGCGAGATGGAGGAACGCAGAAAGGATATTCGTCTTAATTTATGTCAACCTCAGGGCTCTGGCTGTAAGAATACTGAATATATGTTCAAGGCTCACAATTACCATATTTTTAAACTAGTGGCTCTGATCCATGTTGTCTGTACAGCATGGGCAACTTTGAAGCCATGATACAAACATGAATATGATGCATGTAAAGCGATTACAATGAGGAGAGACCAAAGGCTTAATTACTTTCAGCAAATGTAGTCCTAAATACAGCAATGTAGTCCTAAATACAGCAATGTAATCCTAAATACAGCAATGTAATCCTAAATACAGCAATGTAGTCCTAAATACAGCAATGTAGTCCTAAATACAGCAATGATGTAAAATACTTAGATTACATAACTGTCAGGATACAACCAACTGACAGAACAATACTGATATTACCAGAATTACGTTCATTGGTATGGAACATTTCATCCCAATGTGTTTTTTTTAATTGTTATTTTGGTTACTGTAAACATACACAAGTATGTGGTGAGATCTGGAGAAACTGACCACACCTGGACCAGACATTGGTCCGCGAGTAGACACACTCAGAGTAGAAGTGACACAGCAGGCACACACGTATCGGTCAGGGAGAGTGAGACGTTGTTGGATTAATTAGAAAAGCAAACGAGTGAACTTTTCCGTCTGTGCACTAAAGCTTAATGATTTAAAGCTTAAATGAATGGCCTAATAATTAAGTCACAGAGAGACAGAAACAAAAGCAGCTGTCTCCGAAGTGAGAGGGAGTGTATACGGAGAGGAAGATGGTGAAAGGGGAGAAAGAACAAGATTGAAAATGGGATGAGAAGGAGAGAGGGTGAGACAAAGACGGTGGGCATAAATCAAGACAGGAAGACGACAGTTTACAAAGAGCTGAAAGAAGGATACCCGTAGGGGAGGCTGTGTTTGTACAAGGCAAACAGACAGATGTGGAGACCAAGAGAGAGGAGAAGCAAAGCAATGACTGAAAGAGAAGGAGACAGGTCTAACCTGGATCAGAGCGGAAGAGAACAAACCACAGGAAGAAAAAACACAGCTTTAGATCACAGACAGAAAACAAGGACGAGAGAGCTCGTGTCAAAAAGAGAATGGAAGAGAGACACAGGAGGACAGAAAATGTATAAAGCACCGAAGAGAAAGCTGAACTTACGAGTCCTGCTCCAGAAGTACAGAAAAGATCCAGCCCTACAACATACCGTGACCGTGCCGACAGGACGTCCAAAACAGGTTTGCGGTCTTCCAACATCCTACTTGCAAGACGGCTTCATTGGTCAGTGCCTTCCAGAAGCCTTTCTGATCCACCACCTCGATGGTTATGAGACAGTAACTACATGGTCAAGGTTAGGAAGCCTTAGTGGTCATGAAAGGAACTATTGTTGGAGGCCTGTGATGTAAGACACTCAGCATGGAATCGCAACGTTGCCACTTTGACCCTGGACCTTTGTTACTTTTTTGTCCATTTACTTCATATCCTGTTTAGCTTATAGATGCTATTTATTTCATATATATATATATATATTTCTGTCTTGTGGTCACATGATTTTAACAAGGATTGCACTACATACTCGTGTATCTTTGAGTATGGATGGTAAACCCCAGGGAAGAGTGGACTACTGCTTTATAATTGAACATTTAAGAGTATGCATCACTAAAGCACTATATCCACTGACATGAGGGCCATAAAATCTTTACCATTTGAGTTGTATGCTAACGTGTGGAATATTTTTATTTTATATCATGTGTTAAATGAAATTACCATGCAGCAAATCATGAGGCCAGGTAGTATTGAAGCATGAGAAAAGGTGTACACAATGCAAAGCCAGTGGAGGGTTTTTGGACTTAATGGGGGCCCAGCAGCTCAGGACCAGTACAAGTAGAGATGATGCCCATAGTGGACACATCTTCACCTCATAATTGATGTCCAGTGCAAACATTCAGTGTCAACGCAGGAAGTGTTGAATGGTCACAGAAGCTGGTGACTGATGGGATACAGGACGTCAGCTCTCTATTTGTCAACCTGCACAAAGGTGGAAGCAGCTGGTTTTCTGGCCATGAAGGTAAACAAACTGTGTTTTATCTTTACATTATGAAGCTTGTTTTGTAACATAATACTGCAGAGGCCTGGTGGAAGGAGGAAAAGACAGAGAGCTGAGCGAATCAAAAGGTTTTCAGTATCCCAGGACCCGTCTTTACTGATGTTAATTACATTAACGATCAGCTGGGAGACCCCGCCCACCCAGTGGACCTGATATCACCTGAGGGGGAGGGAGGAAGGACTGGATGAGCCAGGGGGGAACAAGAGAGAGAGAGAGAGAAGAAGAAACTGGGGAGGGGGAAGAGGAAGGAAGGAGGAGGATCGACGGGTGGAGAGTTAGTGGAAGCTGGACATTACAGACAGGAGTTAAAGAGATAAGAAGGAAGGAAGAGAAGGAGGAAGAGGATGAATGGATGAAGGGGGGACAGTAGAATAGGAATTAGACAAGAAAAAGGGATAATAAGGACTTAGGGAGTAAGGAAGGAAAGCGTGTGAATATGTTTGCAGAGGGAGGGGAAGAGAGCGAGCGAGTGAATCAGCAAGAGACGGAGGGCGATCGCCGAGGGAGAGGAAAGGGTGGGAGGTGGGCGGAGAGATCAATCACCAATGGCCCTGGTGTTGTAACACTGAAAAGAGTCAATGGCCAGGAACCAAACTTTCCACCCACACACTTCTCTCTTCAACACCCCCGCCCCCTCCCCCCCTTCCTCCTGAACACTCAGTTTATCTCTCTCTACTTCCTGCTCTCTTAACGACGCCTTACATCGTTCCGCTTTTTAACACCGGACTATATTTCTCCTCTTCCTGGTAAGTGCTGACTAATACAGGGATAAATAGGAATATTCCCTTAAGAGCCATTAGAGGCAAATACAAGCCAATTTCCTGTCCATAGACGCTCTCCAGATGACACTTAAAGTATATGCCATAACTCACAGCAACACACAAGTGGAGGAAGTAAATATCAAATATGAGAGGAATTCCCCCCAAAAGACACAAATTGGCCAAATTCTGAAAGTGTACAACTCTGATGTTATTAATTGGCTGAAAGTGTAGAATTGTTTGGAGTTAGTTTGGAGTCCTGATACTTGACTCACTGCCTTATGTGAGATCAGCGGATAGAGTGCATGCTAGGTGTGTAACGGTACACAGAAGTCACGGTTCGGTTCTTACC
>NW_022280041.1:10477157-10506596 GCF_004355925.1 Anarrhichthys ocellatus | reverse complement strand
CTCCCCCCCCCCCCCCCCCCCCCCCAAAGGATAAAATTCTGTATTTTGAACAGACAGTAGTGGAAATATGAAAGACAGACAAAATCCTCTCGCTGGGGACTGAGGTAGCATTTAGCTCACTTTGAAGAACTACTTTCATTATAAACAAAAAGGAACATTTGAAACACAAATAGGCTATACAACTGAGATGCATCTAATGCTGTGAAGCTAAAAATACCAAAATTCAGAAAAATAAAACCTGTGCTAGAGAGTGTTAGAGTTAGCTCCATCTTTGCTATATCTAAATATTCAAAGCACCCAAGTATTTATTGTCTGTGATCTCCACATCTGGGCGATACCGTTGAATGTGCGCTAAGGTGCAACGGTGGAGCGATGCCGACACACGACATCACTCTCTGCACTGTGTGTTCTGCAATAAGGCTGCGTGCACTGGACTAAGGCCCCCGAACCCCAATGGTTCGAATACATGAACCATTTCAACCCTAGTGCGTCTAGTGCATGCGCCTACTGGAGGTGGACCCGTGAGGTGATGTATGCAGTGTGGTCCTCTTTTGTTTAACTTGAATTTGCAAGAACTGTGACATAAATCATAGTTCCCTATGTTCCCTCTGATCAGTACATACGCCACTCATTGTTCCGACGGACCAGTATTCAGAAAACCCTGACAGTCAGAAAGATGTCCCGTATGTTTTATTGATGTTTGTCTTGTGCACGTTCATCTGAGTCTGAGGCTGAAGATCCTGTTACTCCTCGGATGTTTAGAAAAAAAGATGACACACACACACACACACACACACACAGGTCGTGACAAAAATAGGTCATGAGACTTTCTACTGTCATTCTCTTTCAGTCGTCTCCCATGGGACTGCAAACAAAATTCATGTGAAAGTGACACCAGATGCTATGAGGTTGCTCCATCTGTCTGTGTGTGTGTGTGTGTGGTCATAGGACATGCATGTCTATGCGTCCCGATGCATTTATGCTTGTGCGTGTTCTTGGCTGAGACTCTGACAGAGATGGATGGTGCCGAGTCGGCCCTACAAGGGGCTCGTGTGCTGTTGCGTCAGCGACCTCTGACCTCAGCGAGGCCGGTCGTGGCAGACACGTACCCCCATCGCGCATTAGTTAATGACCGAGTGCTGTCTCCCTGCAACACACACACACACAGGTGGGTTTCTCGTCCTCAAGAAGAGATGGTGTGTGTGTGTGTGTGTGTGTGAGAGCGTGAGTTGACGAAGTTAAACAACCCAGAAGGACTCTTTGCTCAGTTCTTCCCTTGGATCCCATCCAGAGTCGCTGATAGGAGGAGGACGAATCAATTTGCTTTCACATTATTATCAGAAACACTTCACAGATCGTGACGTGTGGTGCTTTTAAACGTCAGGATGTCATTGGAGAATTAATTGTGATATTACATTGTAATTCCGAAATGTTCGGCGATCAATTTATTCTTCATCCCACCATATGTCGTGTTATGATGCGTTTTCTACACTTATTTCCAATTATTTTATTTTTATTTAAATAATAGACGCGTAAAAGTATATTGGGCGACCCACAGAAAACACAGAGAAGACGACGAAGTTAGGATCATGACCACTAAATTTGCACAAAAAGGATGCATTCAAGTTAACTCTGATAAGTTGATGTATCTGTTGTTAACGGAGCGCTGTCACCCAACTCTGCAGATAAGTTATTGACCAGTATGTAAGAAGCTGTAGGTTGATGTTAGAGTGTTGTCGAGGTTAGCACGCTTATCACTATTAGTGTCCTTCCGCACGCAAACGCGCACTGCTTTAGAAAATGACTGACAAATGAAAGTGAGATTGTGAGCTTTGGGACTGTGTTTATGTGTGTGTGTGTGTGTGTGTGTGTGTGTGTGTGTGTGTGTGTATGTTTCTCTCACGACTGTCAGCTTTCTTCTGTGAAATCACAAGGTGTACACGGGCCTTTAGACAATGAGAGAGAGCGAGAGAGAGGACATCTTACCTTCTCCTAATTGCCTCTCTTCTCCAACACCGTTCTCTCCACTCATTCATCTCTAAACATATGGAGTGAACACCCCTCACCTCCTTCCTCCTCTCTTCTTCTCCTTCTTCCTTTGGCACATCACTGAGCCAGCACTTCTGTCTCCTTCATCCCTCTCCCTCTCATGCTCTCTCTCTCACTCTCTCTCTCTTCAGGCCACAGCAGTGGAACATGGAGCACAATGCTAATCAGGCTCTCGCTGTATGTACGCCTCTCTCATTCGCTCACACACACACCCCCACACACACACACAAGATAGAAAACCATGTCAAACGAGTGTCAGGAGTCGTAAAAAAACAAAACAAACTTTGCCTCTTGACTAGTGGTGTAACATACCACTGTCGATCCGTGATCTGTACAGCTCAAGTACACAGTTAAACGTTAACCATCAAAGTTTTACTGACGATCGTTTTTTACAAATATTCTGTAAAATTTATAACCAGCACATCATCATAGTCTCCGATCTCTGATGATGTTACACTGTAAACAACTAATCCGTGTTTGAATGGACAGGTGAGCTGGTAAGCACCGATTATGGTCAACCAAAGAAGGTTTTTGTTTACTTACATTAGGATGTGTTCAGGCTCTGCTCAGTGAAAATGAGTATTGGCTGAAGGGAAATGATAATGTCATGATGTGTTCACATGTGATCTCGTAAAATGTAGTGTTGGTGAGAAACTTGAATAGATCCAGTTGTTTGAAGATGTTTTCACGTTAATATAAATAGATATTAGAGATGAATTATGACACTATTACACCAGCTCTAAGCAGATTATAATACATCATTAAAACTACTAATGACAAGATTTACAATATTTTATTTGCTTATCATTTGCATTGTGTGTTTTTATGAAGAAAAACAAAAGTCCGGATCCTTGTAGACCAGCTGCTATAATCAAACAACAAAGGGATCTGTATCTGCCAATACGGATCAATGATCGGCAATTAGTATCAGCGGCAAAGAAATGTGATCAGGATCTCTAAAAGTTATATTTGCTCCATTTTCTCTTTTGTGCCGATCCGATCCGTGATCCGATCTGAACCGTGAGCTTTATGATCCGCTGCACCGCTACCTCTAGCTCAACCCCGTCCTCTGTCTCTCTATTATAGTTTAAATCGGCTCCCAAACGAGGAAATCAACGGCCACTATAGCAGTGCTTTATTTTCCCTTCAGGTCATATCCCCAATATGGTCATGTACATTGTAGACGGTGATATTTCCATCTGCAAGTTGAATGATAACAGTGATGTAGTGTGATCGTCTCTCTGACTCCAAAATTTCCTTTCAGCTCGCTGTTAAAACATCACTTGAGATTTGGGAGGATACTTTTACTATCTCAGATGTTCATCGTATATGAAAATCCGTGAATCCACTCAGAAATCGTAGAATGAAGATGCTCCATATGTCTCCAAAACTTGCCTGAGAATCGTCACGCTTTCTTTCAGTATCAAAGTAATCCTGAGACAGTTGTCAGTACATCGGTGGATGTAAAATAACAGAGGCTATGGAATTATACCTTCTGTTTAAATACCCCAAAGCCCCCAAATTATGGGAGCTGTAGTTCAGGGGCAAAGTATTCCTTTAAGGGCACAAAGCAAATTCGCGAGAAATGCTGAAAGTAAAGAAAACAAAACATTTTGAGGTAAAGTGTTTCTTAGAAGGGTGGACAGGGTTTTCAAGAAGAAACAAGCAAACAAACCTCACTACAAGTCAAAGGATAATATCTTACTGCAGCTGACTTGACACTGATCTAAACTGGCTGCTGGTAAACTTCAGTCTGACACTCCAGTTGAGTTAAAGCAAGGCAGTAGTAACTGTAAACCCACTGTTAGAAAAGCAGTGTAGCCCAAACATGATTGGCTCAAAATGCCTCGATTGTAAGCTGGCCATGCAGCAAATGCTTTTCATTTCATGACATTAAAAGAGGCGCCTGAGGATCTGAGAAATGTTGTCCTCGGAGTGTAACGTGGGACTCAATGTCCTCACGAAGGACATGGGACATACAGTAGAGTGTGTGTGTGTGTGTGTGTGTGTGTGGGTGTGTCCCGCAGCAGTTGTGTTCCGTTTTGTCACCAGATTCTGCACGACGCTACTAATTAGGCTCTCAGCGACAGACTGAGATGTTTCACCGCGCACGCTGCGTACCTCACTCCGAGGGGGGTACCACATCGTCAAGACAGGGAAAACACCCCCGGGTGCCCTGGCAACCTAAGAAGCGCCACGGGACCGGAATGTTGTGCATCACCAACTACCTCTGCAGCGACGAGGGTTTGTGTTATTCTCCCCAAATCTCTTGCCATGATTCCCCATCCGCTCTCTATCTCCAATCTGTGTCTCTCTCACTGTGTAATCATATCCTTTACACCATAGGCTCCCAATCTAATCTCATGCATCGGTACTCTTTAATTAAACTGATTTGCCGAGACTCTCTCTTCCAGTCTGTCCTCAATTCATTCATGCCCCCATACCAAAACACGCACACACACACTCGTGCGGTACATCCTCATCCCACTACGTTCTCGTTGGCAGCTCTGCAATCAACTGAAATGCCACGCAGTTCACAAAATGTTACTCCTAATTATTTCCCGGTCTCGTTGAAGCAGCTGCTCCCCTTCCAGTACAGTCGCTCTTTGATCGGTGACACACAACAATAAACCGCCAACCAGAATGTTCCTGAAGTCAAATCGTCGCCGGCCGCTGTTCGCGCAGTTCATTTGTCAGCTGAAATTGAACCGAGCGAGATGGGGTTATCCTCGCAGAGCAGCGGGTTTCTATTCTTCTTCTTCTTCTCAACCCCCACTGCAGCTAATCACAGCAAACAAGAGGAAGCACACACACACACACACACACACACACACACACACACACACACACACAGACAGGGTTTGTACAGTTAGCTCCTGTGCCTCTGAGTCTAATTCACTGCACAGAGATAATAAAAAAAAAATGAAGCCACAGTACGCTCTCTTTCCCGCTCTTCCTCTCTTTATAATTTCCTCTTTGTTCACCTGCTTATCTACCCCCCCTTTCTCCCTCACCATTCTCGCCCTGGTTCTGAGGGATTCAATTTCCCTCCAGCTAGTAAACTGCACTGTAATTATACAAGCTGCTTCATTGAACTGGACGGGGATAATTCCCTTTATGCGTACGGAGACGGGCCTCCCATTAAAACCCATCCGGGCAACCCCGTTATCTCCAGCTGGCCCCGGTGATCTCCTCCTACATCTGTTCATCTGTCGTTTTTCTTCTCCCAGTCGTCCCTTTAGCACCTCTCTTCTTCCCTCTCTGTCAGCGGGTCAGCTCGTCTGGCTCGGCACTAGTGATTCTATTTATTGCCGTCGTGTATCTCCATTACGCCGCAGCAGAGCGGGGCTGCCTGCGAGGGTACAGAACCCCTAAGATAAAAGTTGGCACGCGGAGCTACGTTTGGGTTTAAGGGGGAGGCTTTTCCTTGGAGGATGAAAATAACGGAGCAAGGTTTACTGAAGAAGGGAAAGACCCGAGTACATTATGTGTGAGAGATTTACCGAGATGTTCAAGTGCAAAATGAGATTTACTGCAGCCCTGCATTGCTACACTGCACATACACATTGTGCTGAAAATATCAGTTCTCCTTTGATTCATGCGAATCCCACACACACTTTAAAAAAAGAAATATGAAAAAAGCCATTCAAGCATGCACACACTTCATCGGACAATCAACTAGACTCACCATCAACGGTGCTCTGCATAACGTCTGAGCCGGCCGGCTGAGTCCGTTAGACACAGGCCAGCGCTCACACCCGACGGAGTCAGAGGTCTAAAAGTCTAAATCATCTTCGGGACATTTTACAGTAAAACTTTCTCGCTATGAGAATTTTAATATATATGCAAACGTTGCTTTAGTGAAAAAGTTATCTTATAATCAAAGACTAAACATTTGTAGCACTGACGTCGACAGAGAGCATCAGTTATGGGTCGTTTGTGGGCTGAGTGTCGCTAGGCTAGCTCTTTTGAAATTAGCCAGTTTTACTGTGTAGATAAATGATGGCTCCTAGAGGGGTAGAGAGGAGAGGGGTAAGGAGAAGGGGGGGGCTGAGAAGCAGGTTTTCAATAAGGTGATCAGCTTTCTCATGTTGCTTAGCTCTCTCTTTCTCTCGTTTCCTTTAACAGGAGGGAAGGTGAGGAATCCTCAGCTCTGTTGTGTATCTAATTGCTGCTGGTGTGGGAGTAGGGTCTCTGTAATTACAGTTAAGTCAAAGCCCCTTCAGGCTGCAGGAGGATTGAGAGCCGAGAGGCTGAGGAATGTGGAACTGGAAAGGATATTAAACGCTTACCTTTAAAGGCGGAATGAAAGCTAAAAAAAAAAACACCAAGCAAACATGTGGTGTGCCGCGGAGATAGAGTGAAGCCCCTCCTGTACACGGCTCAAAGTTACTGTCCTGTGTTTGTTTGACCCCTTCATCCACCATGACCTCCGACCTGCGCGGCCTTTGTCTCTTTATTCAACGTCGCCTGACTTCCTCCTTTGCTCCCGTCATAACTCTCACAGCTACTAGAGGTCGGCACCTAATTTCGTCATCTTGTACTCGTATCGTGATAAACCATGTGCACCTACAGCCATTCAAATGGCCGATAACATTCAAAGCGGGGGCTTCAAGGATTAAGTTCTTCTCCACGGAACAAAAAACTAGCATCCCAGTTGCTACATTTCCTTTAATGTGTACCTTATTGACTCGTGTTTTTTTGCTTTGGTGGATTGTCTACACGTGGGCTGGCACACTGACAAATAAAACGGTGAATGTATAGTCTACACATAGGGGACATTTAGGGTAGGATGCCAAGATACATTTAGCATTATCAATGTATATATGTATTCATTCGTCTGTCTGGCGCCGGGCGGGAGGACTCTGGCAGTGCTCTGTGAGAAGTGCTTGTGCTTTTGGTCTGGTTACAATAGCACAGCAGAAAGCCTGTCTGGATGTATAAATTCAGAGAAACATTGTGTGAGTCCACAAAGTCATTGTCAGTGGACTAGCTCCAGGCTGTACATCATGTTGACATCACAGATTACAGTATGGGTGCTGCAGCTTCAGGCTTCCACAGAGGAGTGTCCCAGGCTATAAGTTGAACCCGGGAGTGTTCTCAAATTGAATGCCAATCCCTTTTAAAAAGGATTTGACCAAAATGAAACACGTCGGTGTGAAAATCAATTTCCACGGCACGTTTTTTAGTCGCATGTGTCCGCTTCAACTTCCCGGGGATTGTGGTCCACAAAAGCTGAAGGTAACTTTCATTTTAAAGAACACTGTGATTTAAGGCAGCTGCTGTACTGAGTAGCTGAGTATGGAGCAGCGCAGGAAGGATCAATCGCTCCCCGTGGAGGCAGAATAAATTCACAGCAGTAAACTCTCCTCTTCTTTACTGCCCAGTCAGTGTTCCCCGGGTGACTCCTTGCATGCAACACCCCCCCCCCCCCGGTCCCAGTGCTTCACTTACTGCACTTGACACATGCTGGAATGTAAACTGTGATCCACACACATACACACACCTCAACTTTCTATGTCACATCCTTCTCTGACATAAGCACTTCCCGTCTCCCTGACTGACATTAATCTAACATTTATACTTCCGCTGAAAGCTGCACATAACACAACACCACCCTCAGGGTAACTGTGTGTGTGTGTGTAAGCTGGTTAATATTTGAATCTATTTCTAAGAGTGTTCACTTTACCTTGACATGTAGTAGGCGATGAGCACTCTATAAGTTACACCCAGCTTATACTGGTGTGTAATAGGTATACTTTAAGGTGGCTTCATTTTATGTGACACCGCTTATTAAGCTCCAGTTTTACAAGAACAGCGATGACTAAGATATAAAAACATTTTTACTCTCAAGGTTATATTCAATGTATACGTCTATAAGTCATACTGGGGGGACAACTACATGCAAGGAAAAGAGACAGATTTAACTTAATACAGTCATGTTTTTGTGACCGGATCTGAGTAGTTCATTGGGCATCTAAATGTCCCAATCACCGATCCCCTGAAACCGATCCGACTCATTTAATATCGAGTATCTGCCAAAAAAGGAGTCCTGACATAATACTTATATTTCCCTAGATAATACAGCCGCACAGTGCGTATACTTGCCTGCATCCAAGCTGCTCCTTCATGGTGTTTTTTACAAAATAACAAAGTACTAAATAAACTCTCAGAAATATGTTTGGCCTCGAGGTCTCGAGGGAATTTCTTTCTTCTTTTAAAAGTGTTTGTAGTTTCGGTTAAGCCTTTGCCTGGTTTACCTGAACTGAAAATAAATGAGCATGTAAATAAGGTAAATAGCATAAATAAACCATCTTATAATGCGTTTTATGCTGTGTGATGTTTCGTCATAGGCGGGGCTCAGACCCTGCTCTTACACACACACACGTACATCTCAGCTGAGTGGAGGAGAGAAGGACTGCGGAGAGTTGACGGCAGCTACACTCTTTGTGTTGCTTCGTGAGTAAAAACACCTGTATGACAGCTGACGGAAAACACATCTTTGAGAACAGATTGGGACTGCAGGGTTATTGTGCTTTGTTGCTTTAGTTACCTGAAAGTTCTTTCCAACTTTCCACCCAAATCTGACTCTGAATTATAATTATTATTATTAACTATGAACTACGGTTTCTAATCGTATATGTTCCTGTAGAACCAGCAATAAAAATAAGTAAGTAAGGAATTATAGATTCAAGTCAATGCCTATGACCTCAAACACATCATAATTTGGAACAATTTCAAAGTTTCCAAACAGAAATGACTTTGATGCAAGAAAAATAATGAGGTAGAAAGTCTATAATGATCTAACTTCAGTCTGGGGGTCAATTTAAACCGAAAAAGAAATTCAGAAATCCAGCAGGGATGATGATCATGTACAAATGTCAAAATATATAATTCCGAACAAACTTGAATCAGGGTTCACTGACTCATGTTGACATGGAGCATCCCACCGTGTAGGAGGTCTTCACCATAAGTGACCACTTGGTAGAAAGCTTCAGAAAAACCTATAAGTGAATCTTGAGTTCAGACTATTTTATCACAAATAAACAGGCTATTTATTTAGGCCTCATGTTGCATTTTCAAATCCTTTCATTAAAACACAGCTATATGTTGAGCTATTAATACATAATACATGTGTGTGTATGTGCCTGTGTGGGGATGCTGTAAGTGTGTGTGTGTGCGTGCATTGACTAATGCAGAGATACTGTCATTGAGGGTACAAGGGCATCGCTAAAAGCCCTCTTTATGCAAATGGGGCGGCGATGACAGTGAGTATGTGTCACAGGCAGGACATATCTCATAATGATAACTTATCTCAGCCAGCAGATACGCCTGATACGCAATATGAGAGAGACACACACACAGTGAGTGTGTCCTCCCCTCGCTGCTTCACACACATGCAGGCGCACAATTACACATGATCCCCCCCCCCTCTCTCTGTTACTCATTAACAAATTTATTAATGGCCTCTTAATTATGTCTGCTTATCTTCTTCTAAAGCACCGGCACTGCCCCCAGACTCCAATTTCAGTTACGCTCACATGAAGTATGTACATATTTACATAAAGCTCTTCTCACGCACTCTCTACACATATCTTAAGTGCGTCTCCAAACCAGCACTGGAATCTTCATTTCAAACACACACACACACACACACACACACACACACACACACACACACACACTTACACAATTACCAGTGTTTTTCAGACTAAATTATCTGATGAAGACCCCGATGAGAGTCATGAATTTACTTCTTTTTTTAGCTTCGTCTTTCCGAGGCTCATCTCTTCCCTCACTCTCGTCTCCATCGCTCTTTACCGTGTCCCGGTATATGGTTTTTTTCAATTATCTTCCTCCCTCCATCTCTCCATTCCTTCCTTCTTCCTCTATCGGTCCATCTCTCCTCGCTGCTTGTGACCCCCTTTACCTCCCTGCGTGCTTCCACCCCTCACATACCTCCTCTCCTCTTTATCCCTCCATCTCTCTATCACACCATCTCTTCCTCGCCAATTTAGAGCTGCTTTTAGTTCCTGCCTCCTCTTCCCCTATCTGTCCATCTCTCTCTGGCTTTCCAAGATATATCGGTGCGCTCCCTCCTTCCTTCCTTACCTCCTTACCCCCCTTTATTCTCTATCCACCTGACTTATCAGCTCCTGCAGAGCTGTACCAGTCCTGATAGCCTTGTCTTTTTCAGTCAAATTGCATAAGGTAATTCAAAACATCTCCTTTTTCCTCTACCATGAACATCTGTCTTAAAATGTAATTAGTTAATTAACCGACTGTATTAAGGTGTACTTTTATACACTATACACAGTTTAACATTCTCTTCACTGTAAATCCACACAGGTAATAATCAGGGATACAGTACAAACATATGCACACACACACTGTTCACCCACTGAATAATCACAGCAGCTATATGAACATATATGACCAAACTTTCTCAGGACAGTTTTGATAAGAATACATACTGTTGCTCTGGGTATGCTTTCAAGTCTCCGAAGCCAAAAAGAGACGTCCTGGTATCACAGCTGTTTAAAGTGAAAACCCCTTCAAAACTCTTTGGTTGAACAAGGCCTGACAAAAAGTCAATACCCTCACTCACACTTCAGAACAAGGGAATCCAGACACGGCGAGCTACAACCAAAATCATTTCTCCTCTGACCGATGAAATACTCCAGACTGTCCACTTCCTTCTCGTCGAAGTGATCCTAAAAAGTGGAGACACGTCACGTAATGTACGAAGATTAAAAACACTAGCATGATGTCTTTTCTTTCTCTTCCACAGACCCATCCCACTTAAATCTCTCTCCATCTCTCCTCCTCCTTCCTCTTGGTTACCTCCAGCTAGAGGTCAGGCTTCAGTCTGTCCTTGTCTGCTCTAATCACACCATCTCCCAATTCACTTTTAGTCCCAGAGAGAGAGAAAGGGAGGGGGGGATGCTTCACCTAAAAGCATACATTTATTTGTGTTGCTATTGTTCTCATGGATGCAGCAGGTAACTAGCTAGCCCTGTAGGAAGCTATCTTTGTCCATTGTTTCTCTATTGCGTATGACTAAACACAGAGATTCTGCTGTGTTAAACCAGTAATAGTGTTCGCTTATGTATGTATAGGTAAACCCACTATTATAATGTTGTAGTCTACAGAGCTTGGGATTTAAAGGGGAATTTAAGCTCATTTGCAGGTGCCTACTTATATTTTTTGGTGTCTTCTAGAACCTTGTTTTATGCTTTAACATTGAAAAACACATTCTTTTAGTCATACCGTCTGTCTGAATATACCTGTATTCACCCTCTGTCTGAAGTGGTCCGTTTTAGCGCCTGTCTCTTTAAGGCCCCCTCCTGAAAAAAAGCCCAGTCTGCTCTGATTGGCTTGTGAAATAGGGTTCACCTTTGCAAAGGTAGTTCTGAAGCCCTGGACGGTATATGTCAATGAGCCTGCATGTGACAGAGGAAGGGGAGCCCAATCTGATTGGCTTGTTGAATCACATGTTTCTGATCTAGGCAGCTTAGAAAAAAATCTCCCAAGTCCAATGTTTTGTGGCACTAGTATAAAACATTTTATTTTAGTTCACCCTTTACAGTGACGGACCTGTCTAATTGTGATGCAGCTCTCTGAATCCAGCTTGTTCTCTGCCACATGCCATTCCAGCTACATCGTTAGCTGCCAACTTCCATGTTCTACCACGGACCCATGTTCCACATTCGACTTTGATACATATAGCTTTATGATGAGCGCTTTAGAGGAACATATATAAATGGTTTTCACTCAGATATGCTGCACTATACAAAGCCTGATGTACGCAGTGCTGGAATGAGATCGTCTGCAATAAGACATACTGAAATGAAGAGCCTTGATTTAAGGGTGTGACATGAATGTGTGATGAAAACCGAGTTGAATTAGTTATAATGTCTGGTTTCATGATAAGGCTTTAAGGCTTCCACCTTCAATCCCAGCATGTCCTTCTATACAACACACGAGACACACTGAACATGACGACATATGTTAATGTAACCATTAATGCCCGGGACATCAATTAAAGCAGAGAGCCGTACATGTTCCGTAGACTACATGTCATCATCGCGGTAGACGGCATCATGGATTGGAACCGGTCTCGGGACCTTTGTGAATGTCAGCGCCCGGGCCGCCGCTCTATCCCGTCACCTACCGCTTCAAAACGTCTAATAAAGCGGAGACGGTTCAAAAATAATGATGATAAATATCTGCGAATGGCTGTCCTTCATGGCCCGACGGCCTTAAGGGGCTTACGGCGACTAAACTTGCAAGGATGTCAAGCAGCGCTCCATCGCCTCTCTCTCTCCGCTGCTCTTTAGCTGCTGCGATTCACACATTCAGCAATGGAACCGTGAGCTTCGGAGTTTGACATTAATGGATGAAAATTATTTTTACTGACTCCACCCGCCAACCCACAGGACTTTCATCTCGACGATAACCAGTGAACATGACTTCTGTCAAGGGTTGTGCAGTAAGAGAAATACGTACAGGATAACTACCGATATTCAGTAAATACACACACACACATATATGTGTATATTTACCACCAAAGATGAAAATCAACACAAAATGAATGTTCTTCGTGGTTCTACAAGTACATTTTCATTATAGCAAACCCCATATTGCTGTCATTTTTGCAGCAATAGCATTTCCATGGATATTAATTCTGTCATTTCCACCATAGGAAGAAGAGAGATTCATAGAAAACGATACATGCACCTCACACACAGCCCGTCTATCTGCTTTTCTTAAGGGGTCTGAAAGTTTGTGGTCTCTTTGTACTGTGTTTTGCTTCATTTTTCTACCTAGACTCGTTGCTAGACTTAATGAACGGCTGGGAGAGCTCTGTCTGTCTTTATCGCTCTCTCCCTCCCTTCTCTGCAGAGTCTAATTGCATGATGGAGGTAAAGCCCCAGACTTGGAGGAAAGTTGTCCTCTCATCTGCACACAGAATCTCTTATGAGAGCACAGCGAACCGCTGGAGAGTACATGCACTGTGCAGATGTGTGCAGATGTGTGTAGCTGGTAGCTGTGCGACCGTGCGGGGGGACTGGGGAGGCTGCGGTCTGGCTCGTCTCCAGCTTTACGTATTGATGGCACATTAAAGTGAAGGACGCGTCACGCACCTGTGCTTGTGTACCACGGGGGGGGGGACCGACGCCATACAGGTAGACAGGGTGCTGCATTCAGCAAGGTGCCCCACACACACACCACACACACACACACACACACAGACGTGTCAACAATCTGACTTGTATATTGTGTTTTTTCAAAGGGAACCAACAGATGCCAAATCCTTACACAAAGAACACATATCATCCACACATGTGCTTTAGAAAGCACACAAGATGCCGGCAGGGGGGTTGATGCAGTATAGATCAGAGCTGTGTGTGCACCGTGTCCCCTTTTATTACCCATGTTTGTGTGTGTGTGTGTGTGTGTGTGTGTGTGTGTGTGTGTGTGTGTACACTCAGTGGGAACAAGTGAGCAACTGCAAATGTAAAGTGCTTGCCTGTCTGTGTGATTTGCCACAATTCTCCTCAAAACAATACAGCAGCATTTTGCATTTGTGTACACAGATTGTGTGCGTGCATATTATGTGAACGCCCGAAATGTTATGTCCGTCAATAAGGCAACATAATGAATTATGTGTAGAGGGTCGACGCACTCGCCTCCCCTGTCTGTCTATAGACGCCGGCAAGTTCCATTATTCAGTGTTATACATGTAGTGACGCGGTAACAGCACTTTAAGTACAGTAAATGCAGCAAATAGACCATAAAGCAGGGGATGCTTTAGGGCGGGCTTACAGTGATTGACAGGTCGCTGCCGCTACCAGAGACATATACGGCGTCTCTACATCAGTCCTCCACATTCCAAATATGATAACTTCTGTTCGTTGGTTGCAAAATGTCAAGATGGCGACGGCCAAATCGCCGAACTCGATGCTTCATAGCAGCAGTCCACAAACCAATGGGTGACGTCAAGCTGATTACGTCCACTTTTTATACACAGCCTATAAGTCCTGCGCCGCTATGGAAACAGCAGAACCATGGCTAGAAGTAGAGAAAAAATATATTTTGTGCAGGATAACAATGCCATGAATCATAAAAAAGAAAAAAACACGTTGAATTTCTTTGATAATTTCTTTTTCCAAAAATTGGCAATCAATGGAATCTATCAATACAAGTTTTCAAGTTGCCACAAGTGTAACTAAAGTTGGATACAAATGGAGGCTCTCCTCTCCTCAATGCACCGTGTTCAGCAACCTGCACTTCAGTCGAAGTTTCACAGAATTTTTGTCACGTGACCGTCGGTCTCAGTCGAGTCAATCACAGCTTCCAGTTGCACTGAGGAGTGCAGAACTTAAAGTTTCTTACAGGAAGCGGTTAAAGCAAAAGGTTTAGTTGGGGCGAGATTTTAATGAGACTAAAATGTTTTCGATGAAATGTCACAATTTTAGGCTTCGTTGTGATTGCTTTTTTTTAAAGAAGCATTTGTCACACATAATGTGTTCAAGGACCATCGGAAAGATGAAAATCTGATGACGTTTTTTACAGCTTCTGGCTAGGATAAGTGGTGTACTTTCGGACATGCTTTTCCATCTTGGGATCTGAGACAAGGGAACCGGAAGTGAAAGAATGCCGACTCATTCCCAGGTTCTAGGACTGCTTCCTGCAGCCCTCTCTAGAAGTACCGGAGACATTGCGTTTACCAGAATGGGACTGACGCGAGGTCGCAGTGAGCTTAACTTTGACTAAAAAATCTAAACGGTTCATCTCCCAGTAGCTCTGGATAATCCACAGACCTCACTGGAAACTTTTTATACATTTTGGAAGAAAATAGTCCCACTGTAGCTAAATAATTCTACTGAACACTTTCAGTCATATAACTGCTTTACTTTATCTTCTCTATCACCTCTAAATTAGAAAAATAATATTAACTCAATGGCAATTCAGAGTGCAGAGTCCACAGCACCTGTCAGTAAATCCTACACCACCCTTGGGTGCCACAGACTCTGTGATCAAAGTAAATGAACACATAATCAGATACAAACGCAAGCAGTAAAGGATGCACACATGGGCTTTTCCCGCAAGGCCGATTTATTCTCGAAGATGTGTGTGTGTGTGTGTGTGTGTGTGTGTGTGTGTGTGTGTGTGTGTGTGTGAGGTGAACACATACGCAGAGAAAGAGAGTCGTGGATTAAAATGACACATGATTTATTGAGCTTTCTTTGAGACAATGTCACGTCGGTCAGGGACACTGTGTTTGAGCTGAGAGAGAGATCAGACTCCCCACGCGTGACCAGTGCGTGCGTGCGTGTTTTTTTTTGTGTGTGTGGCTCTCCATGTGCCTTTCTAGCCTGAAGGCTTTCATGCCGTTTTCCTTACTGTTGTGAGTCTGTTTATGTGTGTGTGTGTGTGTGTGTGTGTGTGTGTGTGTGTGTGTGTGTGTCCTGGATTCCTAAACTGCCATCTCCATGTGACACATGTCGGCTCTGCACACAAACCATGCGGCAAATTGATTGCATACAAAAATGCTAATGCTGGCTTTACTGTCCTCAGCATGTTAATTTTGCGATTTAACTACGGGCATTGATTAAAAGGGACAGCGCGCTGTTTCTGTGGGTGTCTTGACATTGAGGAAAGCAAGGTTGTGTTGGTGGTGGGAGGGATGCGCGAGATGCTGACTCGACGTTTGCCGGTCATTTGTTACTTGGGCTCTCAAGACGGTGAATCCCAGCGGAGTGGAAATTGTTTGATGCAAAATAAGATGTTGAGCGCTGCTGTAGATAAATGCGAGCATATTTGCATGCATGCAGGCATGCATCACTGTGTGTGTGTGTGTGTGTGTGTGTGTGTATGTGTGTGTGTGTGTGTGTGTGTGTGTGTGTGTGCGTCTCAGGTGGAGGTCATTTGAAGAGCAGAGTATCCAGATCTTAAACCCTTCGGCATCCTTGCCCTGCTCCCTTTACATTTTGGTGCCGTGCCAAGAATGTGCCACGCTGAGTCCAAGCAGCTCACCTCATTCCTACCAGGGCACACTGCAGCCTTTTTTAAACCCAGCATGTCCTCACCAGCACTCACACACACGCAAACTGTTATGCCACACTGAAATACAACAAGTAACACACCCATATGCACATGCGCCAGAAATATTCTATTTTGTCTGATAATGATGATTGATGCCCATCCCAAAAACAAAAACGCTCCGCATCAGAAACAAACGGTGGTCCGCTCCATAAATCAATTGGTTGGGAGGGGCGGCACTGAAAGCCCACATTGATCATCACACAGGGCCAAATGTCAGCATCTCCAAATCATTTATTGTGGGCACCGTTTCATACACAACACCTGCCACACTGGCAGAGACGGAGGGCGGAGCCCGTTACTAAACAACGGAGGCCGACGGCTGCGCTCTTTAAAGCATGTGGCGACATGTCCTGTTTGGTGATCGATTGTTGTCTGTAGCTAATGAGCAAAAGATGTAAGAGCCTGCACTGTTTAAAATATTAAGGAAGTATCTTGGGACTACAGGATGATTTACGTTGGGATATTGTCTAATATTGCCTCCTAAACACTCATGTTGTGTGATCAGCCTGCTTTTTGTCATCTGTGGATGTTACAGCAGTAAAGGGGCAGTGCAGGGTTCAGAGCAGAGATGTTACGTGATACAATGGGGGACATCTTTATAGACCTCCACAGTGAGAATATGGTCAAAATCCTTTCATGAGCATCCTCTCAGAAACAACGATGTAATGAAGCAATTTAAAATGCCCACTGGCTTGTAGCAGGTTAGTGACTTTGTTTTACTGTACAGCTGTTCACTTCTGCATCTTCACTGCGCTGTTTCAAGGGATCTTTAACACTTTGAACTGATTCTGTTTGTTTTCACTCTAAATATCTACAGGATTATGCTCTGAGGTTATGAAAGCCACATCAATGAGGCATTAAGTGCCTAAGTTCTATCAAAAAATGCTTTAATAGTACACAATGTCAGTTTTAATAGATTTAATGGATCAGTTGTATTTTTCTACTCATTTGTATTTATCAGCAGGGGTCGCATCATGCGATCAAGAGATGTAAATAGGAACATTTCAGCAAATTGTTTTGGCCGGAAGTTTAAAAAAAAAAAAGATACAAATCTGCACGATGGAGAGTCATGCTGTCTCCTGCTGTGCAGACGGCCACAGCTAGCTAGAGCCTCACATCACAGTCTGTCATCTAGAAAGGCTTTGCAGGCCGATAAGTCTGCAAAGAAAACAGGACGGTTGCTCTCATAGAATTGCCGTTGTATAGTGGAATTGGGATTTGAATCACTATCGGAATGTTTGAAAAGAATAAAAAGTACTCCTTCAGGTTAGTGTATGAAGTGCGTGCATTTCTTATTTGCCTTTTACAGAAAACTGCTGAAAAAAAGAAAAAAAAGGCAGCATGATTTTGTGCAAATCTACTACTAACAGAAAGCAAAATAAAATAAAAATATGGAACTGCAGATGAATTTAAGATGCAGCCAATATGGTTCGTCTGTTCTGCTGAGGACTTCAGTTTAACTTCTATCCAGGCACAGTCTGAGAACAACAGTCACAACATTTAAAGTACTACTTGAGTAAAAGAGTGTAGAATAGATAGATGGACAGCAGCCCTGTGGACAAACAGACTGGACAAACCTGCTCAAAGTGCACGACGGCGGACCAAAATTTTGGACGTGCTGGAAATCCATCCGACCATCTGACGACCAGATCATTGATCGTTCAGGCAATTAATCAGGCGTCACCACTCCCCTCAAACCGAGCGTCAACCGACGATCAATCTGGCAGACGTTCAGCCCCATCCAGACCCCTCAGGTAAAAACTGTAGCAGCCGTCAGTATGTTGGTGTATTAATAATACAGCAATTTGGAAAATAACCTACACCCTTGATACCTCCATAGCAAAACGAAGCTGCATCACGTATATACCGAGAGGGAAGGAGCACAACAGCAAACAAACAAGCTCCATAAATTAAGACGTGAGTCACGCTTGCTGCTGATCCATTCACAATAGAACCAGGGTTACGTAACATGGCGGCACAATACCTACAGTATCTCTGCCATTGTAGCATCCAGTGACTAACTGACTGGCCCAAAGACAACATGATCAGACACAGTGGGGAAATATGGCGGGTGAAGAGAGAGACAGGCACGCACTGAGGGAGAGATGGTTAGAAGCAAGCCGGATGTCCTTGAGAAGATAAGTGAGTGGTGTGTGCGGTGTGTGTGGGGGGGGGGTGATCGAGGCTGTGGAGGAGAAGAAAAGCCGGTTGGAGGATGGATTGAGAGGAAGCTGATAAAAGGGAGAGACGTGAACAGAGGGAGAGAAAGAGGGAGACATATAGTCCTCTCTGGCATAGCTTGTCCGGAGTGTCCGGTCTACGAGGCCCCGTTCAATGTGTGCTCTCCAAACGCAGCCGCACATTATTGATAAATCAGTGTGTTAATGAGAGGAGCTGATGTGGCCACAATCATAGGGGCTGGCTGAGGTGTGTGTCGAACACTGTCATTTGTGGTTTGTCTCTGACCCAAAAGTGCACGCATTTTCCCGCTCTCCCGCACACACACACACACACACACACACACACACACACACACACACAAACCAATTTGCAGTGGCTGGATGAACACTTGGCCCCGTGCTGCAGTTACAACTCCAAGTGTTATTCTACCCTGTTAACAGAAGAGGAGGAGGGCTTCCACAGTCAGCTCCAGCAGGCAGTCAGAGGACAGCAAGAGCTATTTTGGTTTTCTCTTTGATATCAAATAGGCGGCTTAACATGCTCATTAGATCATATCGGCCCCGAACACGCGCGCTCATCGCACACAAACGCGCACATGCGCAAAGCCGCAGCAAAATTATCTCTCTCCCACACTCACTACTTACATTATCAAGTCTTATCTTTTGTTGGTGTTTGTGTTGATTTATTAGTTTGTCTGACTGTGTGTGGCCGCGTTTTTATGTTGATGCAAGTGTGTGTAATTATAGATATTTGTGTATATCTGCACTTGAAAATGCTGGTGTCTACTAAGGCTGGCTTTCTCTTGAGTGTGTGTGTGTGTGTGTGTGTGTGTGTGTGTGCAGGGCAAGCTGACCTTGTTATAAGCTGAGTGGGCTGTAGTGCTGGGTCATCATTAGTATGGGTTAGGTGAGGGTTAGAGGGTGTGTATGTGCGTGTAGAGGTGAGGGGGTGACAGAGTGGGTAGAGATGGGGGACGACAGTATAAGAGAAGAGGTAAGAGGAGGAAGGTGGGGGGGGATGGGGGGGGGGTTAGGCCAGGACACACAAACAAAACGTCACTCCTCACCATCCGTCACTTAGAAGAAGGTAGCACATGTTTCATGACATACACACACACACACACACACACACACACGGTATTCGATCTTAAGTACAACTCCTCCTCTCCTACAATATCCTCAGATGGCCTTCTGCAGCACAAAGGGAACGGAACCTGAACTATCCGATCAAAATGCAGTGATGCACAAGAAGACTGTGTTCGATGCATGACAACATCGACACTACACAGCAACGCTGAGTGTTTCAGGTGCCATTAGTCCAACTGTGGATTGTGTCACAACATGCTGGACTTCATATAGGGGACCCCATAGAAACAACAATGAGGTGAAGTATGTGGGGAAAAACCTGAGACTTCAGTATTTCATCTTATAGTTACAGTAATATTACTTCCATTAAAATGTTGTATAAATAATTCTAAAATCAAGCAAATTGAAATTTGAATCAGCACATTTTTTTCCATCAACTTTTTGTTTCAGCAAACAACCACAATGGAAAAAACAATAAAGCCACAGGACAGGTTAGGTTACAGCTGGTACATGTCTGATGTTACACCATTGGGCCTCTGATGACACTTTACACACTACTGCAACCCGACAGTGACACTTTGAGTGTTTCTCTGCCTGCCCAGTAAACAAACACTGACTTGGGCGGGACGGCGTAGGTTGTCGGTGATGTCATTTGACACTCAAGCTAGATGCAAACATGATAATGATTGTTAATGGCTGCATCCATAAGTTATAAGACTGTACAAGTACTAATGCTGTAATATGTCACACTCTTATCAGTTGTCTGAAGTGAATCCTGGGTGGAATTCATCTAAAAGCCTGAGGTACTTGTTAGAAATTTATCGGCCCTTTATTTTCAAGTGTGTGCATATGAGAAATGAAAATGGTGATTCTCTGCTTGATAAAAGTCCAGAGAAACCAAATGAAGCCAATGTGACAATGGAAGCCATCAGAAAACAATGGGAACCAACCAAAATACAAGACAATGCAAGAGACTATAAGCAACAGGAAGCAGAATAAGCCAATAGCGGCCAAAGGATGCCAGTAGAAACAATAGAAGCCAGTTGGAGGCAAAGTGACTGCAGGCTGGAAGCAGGATGCTCTGAAGCGCTGCCAGCGTGAGGAAGAGGAGGAGGAAGAGGGGGAGGAGGAGGCTACGGCTCAGGAATATTCCAGTCGTTTATTCCTGGCCAGGGGTCAACTGTGGCCTCGGGCTGAAGCTCAGAGAAGGAGGGAGAAACTCACACATGATGAGAATACACACTCACATAGAGCAGCCACACACACACACACACACACACACACACACACACACGGCCCGGGGTTAGGGCTTTCGCAATAACTTCAATATTGCAATAACGTGCTATTGACGAGCCAACTGCAGGCAGCCGCCACAACAGCTATGTTTGCGTTTTTTCTTTTTTTGAATTCTTTGCTAAGTGAGCGCAGCATGTTTACACGATGCTAAACACCAGCAGCGCCACGAGGCGTCGAGCACTTCACATTTGGTCTTTTTCTTCTCATCTCCGTGAGCTGATAAAAGTTAAACTTTGGGTAAAACGCTGCTCTCTATCACTGTCGCTTTTTCCCCCCAGCCGTCCAATCACAATGGAGGAGGGGCGGGACAAATACCACAGAGACCAACCCCCACGTCCTACGAGTGCTGTACAACAAGTACAAGGGAGGAGAAATGAACACACACAGACCAGCGGATCTCTTGTGTACCTTGTGCCGACATTTTTACTTCTGCGGATATCATAGTAACCACACACTCTGCATCTAACAATAAACAAGTATTAGCTTTAAAACTGTCATGTTTGTCAAAAGCATCAATACACCTAATAACAGCCCAACAACAAAGCCTATTGATAAAGCACTAAAATCAGGGCAAATTAAGTCATTTGCAAAAAGGCAATAATACTGCATATCGCACTGTTGAGCCAATCATTATCACCACAGGACAATTCCTCCACCGTGACGGCCCTACTAGGGGCAGTTTCCTCCCTATGCTGACCACACACACACACACACGTAGAGAATGATGATGACACACACATGGTACTTATCACGGACCACTGTAAATCACGACCTGAAATGGTGAAGCTGGTAATGCGTCTCGAACCACAGTACCCACGATTACCATAATAAATCCATCAGAGTGTGAGAAGCACTGGAACCATTTGGGAAAGAAATGGTTTCCAACAATGGGCTTGGCGCACGTGTGGCCTTTTCCCAAAGAGCTGGCAATGCCACGACCTGTCCAACGTACTTTACTACCGTAATTACAATATCGAGAGCACCTGCCTCTATGGCAGATGTTGCTTCCCACGCTAGAGGTTCCCCACGTAATTACCATGATGAACTTGACACACCGATGTAATAAATATCACAGAACACACGAGCACACTTGCACGGGGCGGACAAGGACACACACACACACACACACAGCGCATGGAAGTGAAGGGAGGTAGGTGTGGAGAAAAGGAAAACATGCAGACTGCTGAGGCGAGGGGAAGCTCATTGAGGGAACGCTCAAATGAAGATACACACACGTATAACGGGATAAGAGATCTATGTCAAATATAGTACAGTGTTTACCAAACAATTAGAAGGTAGACAGCGGAACAAACTGATAGATTTTTTCAATTAAAAAAGACTAAAAAAGTATTCATAACTTCCTGAAATCAAATCAAAGACAATACACCTTCCTCTGAAAAGCCAACTACTCACTTTTTACTATTCAATCATTTACTCCATTGAGCATTTGATATCAGACAAATGCTCAAAGTATATTATAGTACTATTAATATTAAATCAAACCTCGGCACAGAAGTGGTCTGACCTACAAAAGTATATTTTATTCGTGGACAAACGGTCCACTCGTGTGAGTGTGTGATTGTACTGTTCAGCCCTGCCTTCTTATCTACATTTAGAAATGTATTTCCACATAGATCCACATTTCCCCCAGATGACGGAACCTCTGAAAAAGGCATCGACATTTTGCCAGCATTGTTCTTCCATTCATCTACGGCTCGTCATGTCAATAACCGTCACCATACGTAGCACAGGCACACTCATCGCACAAACACAGTGTCAGTGTCTCATTTAACTTCAATGAATAATTTTGCAATTACATTTAACATGCAAACACCCAAGACAAATTAGGCCGCACTGTGTTTCACTTGCCTTGAGGGAAGCACAAAGAGAGTAATGGCCGCCAGAATTGTAAATGAGGTGCCTCTTGACATTTTTACATGACAGTAAATCACCGTATGTAGGAGCTGGCTCGCTAGCTTGTGCTTGCAGATTACCAGCGTGTGATGGGATGTGTTGACATGCGCCTCAACAGAGTCATCACAACAGTCACATCACAGGGCTAGGTTGTGCCTCTGGTCAGTGGTGCAAATCTGTGTGTATTAAGCCGGATTTGACTCTGTCCATTTCCTGTCCAACCCCGACGTACATGACATGTTGTGTACAGCTACCAGGAAGATGTGCTGGGATGTTTCCCAGATTCTGATTAAGTCCTGCACTAGAAATGACAGGCTGGGGATGTTCTCTATTGAGGCTTTACAGTTGAGGATTAATCCATAGTCTGGCAAGTCAACCATCAAAATCCAGTTACCCAGTACAGGCAGAATATAGAGCAAAGATGAGCGAGGTGTAGGAAATAGGAATAGACTGTAAAACAGGAGAGTTTGATAGGAAGGCCGGAGGGAACTCACCTGGTCTTTTTTCCAATTTTCTCCCTCGACTGCCACATAGTCGAACCTTCGATATTAATATGAGGATTTGCTTCTGGCAGAGCGACTTGTTGCTCTTTGGGCAGGGCTTGCGCTTGCTGGCGATCTGCCTGTTTGCCTGGGGGTCCTTGACCTCCCTGCGCTGGCGAATAAGGGAGCTGGCGAGAGCGGCCATCTTCCCAGCGCTGACCCTGCCGGCGCCTCACCAGCCTCTGGCGGCTCGGTGGCGCCCAGGTGTCGGGGGGTACCGTGGGCCACCCCCCTGCCCGCTCACCCAGGGCGACGGAGCACCGCGGATGGAGGGGTGCAGAGTGGAGGAGGGGGCTTCTGAGGATGGACTGAAGCAGCTGGGAGAAGGGCAGAAAAAGAGATGGAGGAAATAAGGGTGGATCCCTCAAAGGCCCACCCAAAACAGAAAAGTGGGGCTCGTTGAGGTTCGGATCGAAGAGCGTTTGCCTTTAAAATGTCCTTCCAGTTGTATGTTCTCTGGTAGCGAGTGAGGTTCAGGTGAAGTCTTCATACGTCACTGTTCCTCTATCGGGACAAGTCATGTTGTTATCCACCCAAAAACCAGTGCACTGTAGCCCAGCAATGCGCCCTAGTGCCTCTGTCCCAATCTGAGTGTACCCTTACGCTCCTCCTAGAGCTCCAATTAAGTTTGAGTCAACCCTGTCCGAAAAGATTCATCCACAGAACCATTTGATGCATGATGAATCCAGACCCCCCAGAAAAAAGAAAAGAAAATCACATTTAGTCCTCTTAACCCACTCAATCCTGCAGCTCAGACGCCTGAACCTTTTCAGTGGGACAAAAAAAGCCTGAATGTCAACTCTCCAAAATAACAGGAGTGACACTGCTCCTTTTCTTTTGGTCCCTCACCTGCAAAATTCCTCCATCCGAAATAATGTCGGAGCAAGAGAAGTAGAAGAAGTAGAGAGTGTCCGACCTGAGGTATCAGCTCCGCCAGCTGGGACGAGGATGAGGGGGTGCGGATGGACGGTGCTTGCTGTCTTTCAAGCTCTCCCGGAGTCACCCTCGTTCACCCACACCCTGAGAGGAGAAGGGAGAAAGGCAAGGGGGGCTTGATAAATCCAGCATTTCCCAGAGATAGAGGTGACATTCATCAACGACAGAGTGCGGGGATCGAGAGACAGACAGGGACACAGAAAGAACGAGGGGAGAGAGGGGAGGAGGGGAGTCTATCTGTCCCCCCTATCGCATCGGGCTCTCCAACTCTCTCAGCAGCGCACTACACCACAGCTGAGCGCAGCGCTATGTGTCCTTCAGCCACGCACGCTGCCTCGCAGATGGGAGAATGGGGGATGAATGAACGGAGACAGACAGAGAGAGACAGAGAGACAGATACAGAGACAGAGAGACAGAGAGAGAGAGAGAGAGAGAGAGAGAGAGAGAGGGGATGAGGTTAAGGGGAAAAGGGGAGGGGAGGGCTGGCAGGTAGTCTTACGGTAGGTAGGCGCTGTATTACCGCTGCTCATGCCAGAGTCGTCTCCACCGGTGGGTGACAGCTGTCCGGTCTGGTTCTGTTGGGTCCGGCTGCACAGTGTGTGTCCATGTGTGTCTGCGAGAGAAACGGAGGGGGGGGGTGTATCTCCCGAAGAAGGCACCTCTCTGCCTCAGGGCACACGTGTGAGGGAGTGTACGTGTGTGTGTGTGTGTATGAAGGAGCGACACAGTGTGAAGGTGTGAGGGTGTGTGACAGAGGCAGCATGTATGGATGCGTGTGTGTGTGTGTGTGAAACTCGCTCTTTTGCTTGTCCCCGTTCACAGTGCATTACCGAGAGAGCACTGCCAACGTGCTTCACATGCTCTCTCTGTCTGGCTTTCCCTCCCTCCCTCTCTCTCTCTCTGTCTCTCTTCTTCTCTCTCGCTCTCTCAAATCTATTTTCCTAAACCCTCCCCTTTGCTCTCCTTCCTCCCTCCCATTTCTCCTCCCCCTCTGTCACTCTGAACCCCCGTTCCGATGTCTGCTATATAAAAGTCGCTTCCTCCCCCTTCTTCCTTATTCTCTTCATCACTTCTCTCGTACCGTGCCAGGCCAGAGTGAGCCGGGCCAGGTCAGAGCTCAGGTGCCCCCAACCCCACGACTCCCCCCCCCCACACTCGTCCGTCCCAACCCACCTCCTCTGATGTGATGTTGGCTTAAAGAGACAAACTAAGCGGGGTTGTCAGTGCTGTGCTTTCTGCTTTGACAAGGACGTACAGATGCCGTGACACTGTCTGAGTCACCTTGCGTCACTGCAGTCACATCACCCATACATCTGTAGAACGCATCAGTCAGTCACACGAACGCAGTCCATCGCATACGCTTAATGTACAGAACACAATCGAGTCGAACAGAGCCAGGCACCAGCAGTCAGAGCAGACAGGTTGTAAACAAGCCAACAGTTTGGTCAGATTATCTGGACCACTTATTTTGGAGATTAAACACACATTCACAGTCATTCTTTCTTTCAAATATGTTTGTTTAAAGTGGCAATAGACAAGTTGTTTTTTGCCTTAGCTTATCGTTATGAAGTAAATGTTGACAATGTAATAATGGCTATGGAGTATCTGGACGAGGGGGTTGAGAAGAGGGTGCTGTCATTCATCGATACAATGTTCCTCTTTGTAAAATAATTAGTGACCTTTTCTTCATAACTTTTTTTATTTGTCAATAATTATAATTATTGAAATATTATTTAAAAGTTGCTCTTTTGATTTACAGAATATGACTTAACAGGGCAAACATTTAAAAAGGATTAAACTAAATGTATGGCACAAAGGAGGTGCATCAGCTATTGCACAACCAAAACAGGAAGAGGATAGCGCTTTTGTTTTCCCAAGTAGCTATTGATGGCTACCCCCAGTTATGGTGGACTTGGAGAATGATTACGCCCATAAAAATGCTGATGTCAATGAGACGGTTAACTGCATGAAAAATAAAGAAAACCCCAAAAAACTGTTATAATCACTCGCTTATCGTGATCAATTTGACCTGGACAGACACGATTATCATAAGTGGTCTCCACTCTCCATGGTTTGAATTAAACCGTGACAACTGCAGAGTAACAGTGCCTCAGGCTCCGCCCCCGGAGCCGTCACCATTCCCCTGAGAAGGCCAATGTTAAATGATAGTGGGATTCTGTGATTGTAGGCAGACCTGCCACTGGTCTCTCTCTCTCTCCCGGTTTCTGCTGGCCTAGCAGGGAGAGGAGAAAACCCTGCAGGATTTCCCTTAGGCACGCACACACACACACACACACACACACACACACACACACACACACACACACACACACACCTATCACTACCGTATTGCATTTTCCTGAGCTGTTAAATAACATAATTATCTCTCTCTCTCACTCCTTGTCCTGTCCTCCTGCTGCACCATGGCTATCTTTCCCCAACTCCACACCCAAGGTCATCCCCCACCCTCTCCCTCTCCTCAAAACCAAACCACCTAGCCTGGAAGTCGTCCCACAATCTCCAGCTCCAACAGCACCTCTTAAATCACACAAAGGGGCCAGCGCTGAGACAGACAGTCCACTAGACTGTTGGAAAATCCTGGCACCTTAAAAAAGGACAAAGTTTCAACGAGCAAGGCACGCTACATAGAGCGCTGATCTCCGCCAGGTGTGTCTGCACTGACCACAGCTGTACTGTGGGATTGAATGAATACAACCCACTATTGGCTAACCCCCCCCCCAACATCTGACTGACTCACTCACTTACACACACACACAAACACATGATCCTCCTGGTGTAGAAAACACAAGCAAGCGGAGGATTTAAACTGGCATGGAGGTGAGATTTGGTTAAGGGGGTGTAGTGAAACAGACGCTGGTTGATTGCAATGAAGACATCACTTGGCGAGCCAAGACACAGTTCAGAGCGCCAGGAGGGAGAACGGAGGCGCCGAGGAGACGGACAAGATGGAGAGACACAGAGACAATGACACAAAGAGGGACAGAGAGGGCAAAAGAAGGAAATATATGTACTGAGTCAGTGTGTGCACAAGCTGGCACGTGTGCAAGTGTGTGTGTGTGTGTCCGTGCATATGTGTGCCGGTGCCAATGCCGTCTACGGGTGGCCGAACATGAGTCTGTTTTCTGAGCGAGTCGGCTTCCAACGGCAAATGCCTCTGAGGCCGACACCATGATCCGGCCTCGCCAGCAACAGGGCAGCATTGTCTCCCCCCCCTCCCCTCCATCGCTCCGCTCACCCTCTGTCCTACCTCACCCAGACAGACTGGCCCAGATCTGTCTGCATATCTCCCAGAGTCCAATTCAATTCCATGGTTCTATATTGGTGGAGCAGGGAGACCTTTAATGCTACGCTAGACTATAAAAAACACATGCAGCATGAGTTTATTTTTTTGAGCTTGAGTTTATGATGTACAGTGCAGTCCACTTTAATTGACATTGCTTACAGACACTTACAGACACTACCATATAATATTGAACACCTTGCATGTTAGTGTGGGCGTACATTAACGCTATAATTTCCCATGTTAGTCAGCCACAGTTAGCAAATTAGCATGCTATGATTAGAATTATTCTCACGGTATAGCTTTGGCAGACAGAATATTGCCAAAGCACATGATGCTGTACAGTGTTTGCTTTGAAACATGTACTTAAACACGCAATATTCTCATAAAAACTAAAACATATGCATCAATCATCTTTCTCTTTGTGTCCTCATCTTCCTCCTCTCCACATGTAATCCCTCTCCTCCTCTTCGTATTACTCATGTAATCGTCTCTCCCCCTCCCATCATGTCACCCTCTTTATTTCTCTCTCTGACGCTGCAGAGGTGACTGGTCCTGTTTTGTCTCTCAGTCTAATCTCGGGCTCATTATGTAAAGGCATGTTGGCTCATTTGTTATTTCTGGCTCCAATAACCCTGATTAAGGCTGTTTTTTTTCCCTTCTTTCTCTACGCCTCCTTCCCCCGCCTGCTATCGGGCGACGTAAATGATAGCAACACTAACCCTCTTTGAGGAGAGATTCTCCCTTCTGTTCTGAACAATATAAATACATTTTCATACGCATTTTTTAAGTATTGCATTAGAACAGCTGTATGGAAACGAACAGTATGAAACATGACCAATACTAGCTGTCTAGAAGAAAAATTAAATTAAATTAAATTAAATTAAAATAAATTGCAACAAATTCCAGATGCCCCCTGTCAATTTGTCTCTTGTACATGGGAACAACTTAAAGAAACTGTGCTTTGCTTATCTGAGTTTGATAGAAACACGTCTAATTTGATTGTAAAATAAGAAGTGACTCACACGTTAACCTACAAGCATATTAGTTATAGTCATTTACAGGGCAGAAATATTGTCCTCCATAGTATTGTTTCATTGTATGCATCTATTTAGATAACACCGGGCATGAATCGCTTTTTGTTTTGTTTTCCCTGAAACTAAAAACTCCATCTCAATTTAATGCAAATAAAACTATTTACTATAAGCACTGGAGGTCAGTGTTGGGTGGTGTTACTGTTTTCACAATTATTTCTATTTTGTATAGGACTCCCCTTTGGTGGGTACATCCTACCAGCAGTGGAAGTGGAGGCAACGTTCCTAGAAGGTGCATTCAACATTGCTCTGATACGTGACAGTTGAAGCTACTAGTGAGGCTGCTGATGTGACTGTTATGTGAAACTCTTCTATTCAAACATTTGATTAGACTTCTGGTAACAGGAAGCCAAAGTGAAAAAAAATATCCCCATTTCATCAATCATACATCAATTCCTGGTTATCCTTCCCGTTTCATATCTATTCCTACTGCGGAGCAACGCAGGCTGCAGCCTTGCATGTAATAGAGTAGCATGGGACAGACAATCTGTTCAGATCTGAGGGGGCGGGCACAGAGACAGAAAGAGTCAACTAAGTCACAACAGGGATACAGACACACAGCAAGCAAGAAGCCCGAGGCTAAATCATGAAGAAAGGCAGATGTTGGAGAAAAGAGCGCAAGAGGGAAGGATTTTGGGGATGATGCAAGATGGAAATGCACAAAAATCAAGGTGTATCGAGCATTTACGCTGTATAGAGAAACCCCGTACAGTGTAGGCAGAGCTACATGACATAATTTGTCATCTCGACATCTGCAATTGCATAAAGGGAATCGAGGGCGCTAAAACATTATGGCTTTATACGTCAGCCTTCGTCCTGCAAAGACTTGGTGTCACTGATAAATGTAGCCAACACAGACAGAAAACACACACAGCACGTCTATAAACAACTGTGTGTGTGTGTGTGTGTTGCTCCATCTGTGCGTTACC
>NW_022280041.1:10467810-10477057 GCF_004355925.1 Anarrhichthys ocellatus | reverse complement strand
CCCCCCCCCCCCCCCCCCCCCCTGCTCACCTCTATATCCCTCGATACAGCTGTGGATTAGAGGCTGGTAAACTATGCCTCAGCTGCGCTGCGCTGCCTCAAATAAGGCAATAATGCTCCATCCCTCTGTGTCACTTAGTGCCTGTTAACCGGCACCAGTCTGACACAAATGGGCCCCAAAATTAGGATTGATATGGAGGGACTTTCTGTGGGGGACTCGGATGAACACAATAATGTAGACTGCCTCCCTATATGTCAGCGACAGAAGCTGAGACTGGACCTGGATGCTTATGTGTGAGGTTAGCGTGTTCTACATGTTAACTACATCTTTGGATCAGTGAGTGTGCCCAAGAGCTTTCCCTTTTCTATCACGTTTTACTGCTTGATTAGTTGATTATGTTGACAATTCCCACACTCCTACCAAGGAATTTTCTTCTTTTTTTTTTTTTTACAATAAATGATGGGAGGGACTAAACACACCCTTCTGAACGAGGGTCCAGAGTTAATGCTCTTGAGAGCTCTCATTAAATGTTGACTTGACTTTATATCTTAAAGCTTGGCAACTTCTCAATCTCAATGCTATGTTTTGAATAAAGCATGCCATTGATCATGATATTAATAATAAGAGGATTTATTCCCCCCCAACTATTCTACCTTATATAATTAGGCTCCTGGTCTTTTAATTGAGGTTACACAATAAATAAAACGAGGGTCTGGTGTTTTGCCTCTGAGGTCCATTTGACCTCACACACCACCATTATACGCATGCGTTATGCGTGCTTCAGTGAGCTGTATTAGTCTGTATTTAAGCCTCACTGTGTGTGTACAGAAACTACATCACTGACTGCAGACGAAACACTTTACAGACGACGTACAGTTACAGAAACACACATACAACATTTCCATTACAATACGTTTGACTCACAACATAAATTCTATGTGCTGTATAAAACATGTCTTATAACCAGCACATAACCACTTTCACTATCAAGGGAATAGCACCACTGACAAGAATGCCCCCTGGACTGTACTACAGGTTAACTATGGAACACACAGGACACGAGCTGGCAAGGACATTTTGACACGATACACAATTTAACAAAACAAGAAGGCAAACGTTAATATTTCATTTAAAGAAGTGAGTACTTACTTACAGAAGAACACTGTCACAGCCTCACTATCCACTTGTTTAGTCCTCGTGGAGCTGGTGGCCAGCAGCGCGAGGTAACTGGATATCACTCCTGTTCCGCAGGTGTGTCCGGAGCAGACTTAATTAGGCACGGACTCGCTGTGACAATGTCGTAGAGCTACACAACAGCTTGAATAAGAAAGCACAAGGCCTTATTAACATCCCGCACGGCGGTGGCAGTAATCCCACTCGGGGTTTTTCTCTCAATATGTTTTTTATTTTTGCCAGATGAAGTTCATCAGACAGATGAAAGTTATCGCCACTTACTTGAAAACTCTTTCTGCCTTCCACCGTCGGTTGTTTCAACGGGAAAATAATTCGTTACTTTACATATCAAATTACCACACAGCCATACCGCAAAAACGTATTTTTTCAATCTTGGCTAATATCTTGTTTAATCCATCCGAATTTTGTCAAAGCGCATTTGGCACAGTCAATCTTCTTCTCTTACGCACGAGCGTTTCAGGTTTAAGGGGGAGCTCGAGCGCTCGTAGGCTCGTTATACAGTAGAGTAGAGCAAACGGTGATTCCCCACAGCAGCAGAGCAATGGGCCATGAAATAGGTGTGAAGAAATGTTTTCGTTTTTGTGCACAGGTATGAGGTAAACTGAGGAGTTATTCCCTGTCCTTCAACTTCAGCTACACTATTGAAACAAAACAGTGTCCATTATTTTCTTTATTCCTTTAAAAGATGAATTAGTTATTGCCTTTATGAGAGCAGCTAACACCACATTACTCCAAGGTGCAGAGTACATTTCACACAAGAGGTGGAGAGGCCTATAGGGCGGGGTTTATTGCTTATTTTAAAAATGAAAAAAATCGAATTAACTATGTACTTTGTTGACTTTTTAGCATCATTCATCTAGTCTCATCAAATAGTCTCTCTAATTTGCGGCTGTGCAAGGACAAGTTTTCTGCAAACAAAGTAATTATGTGAGCAGTAAAGTATTCCCCGTCTCATTTCTGTCTGCAATACAAGACAAGTAACAAGGCAGAGGCCCACAGACACATTACAGATTCAATGAGCAAACTCACACTGTGCCGTACGCAGCTCAGGGCTGCCGACTGGAACCCAAATGACAATGAATGTGTGTACAGGAGCTGTTAGCGTCAGTTAGAGAGAAAGGTGCACGGCGTGACATGCTATTTTCGCTATTAGTGTCAACTAAATAAAGTGACAGTGAACTTGTTGCTGGTTTTTACTTTTTGTCACTGTGAAAACACAAGCTGTTATGAATAAAGTTTTAAAGTATCAAAGAGAAAATTAAGTTGTCCATTTGATTAAATTGAATTCAGGACCCTGTTAAAACTGTCATAGCCTGATATTCATTTCAGATATTTCCATACAGTTTCATCAATAACACACTTATTTACTTGCAGACAAACACAGCACAGCTCTTGTGCGTTGAGTCATTGTTGTGTGCTATTAAGAGATTCTTTAGGTTTGAGGTTTGGCAGGACCTGTTAGTTATTTTCCTGTCATAAATACAGATACCTCTGTCACGATTCATTTCAGCAAAGTCAGACCTTGGACTCTTCCTGTGCATTACATATTTACTGCCAGGTGAAAGTGATGGCACCTGGTCAAGGTTGTTTTCCCTCCTTGTGGCGAGTAGGTACTTAGAGAGCCAATCAGCCATCAGGATTGTGAAAAAGACGATATCATGATAGGATGAAAGACAATGTATTTTTCAAAGTACCAAAGACTGATGTTGAATGTTGCATTACTTTTAAGAAATGAAAAACCTCATATTTCAAAATGTCCTTCCGCTCTCTGCAGTGCTGGTTAATTTTCACAAATCGCACGAGGAAATAGTAGTTATAATTACATTCGCCCAGCTTGTTGGCCCAGTTTTAGAGCCTCAAAAAATGTATTGGTCTAATACGTCGTTAAAAGCCTTGTTGTTGTTCAGAGCGTGTTCTTACTTATCTTGTCTCATTAAGGAAATGTTGAAGTCCCTTAAAGTGAGTTTCTGGCCAACATTTGGGCACAACAGTCAAGTGTATCAGTGAAACCCAAGCGGCTCTTCAAAGCAGATACAAAGTGGGAAGTAGTCACACAATGGTTAAAAACTGAACTATGACCAAGATCTGACTTTTTGACATTTTTACCAGAGAAAGAATATCCCACCGAAATGTGTAATTTCTGAGAAAAGTTTGGAGGAACAAATGGACGAAAGCAAAGCTTTAATAACTGCACCCTAGCTGTGCAGTAAGCATTTCATCCGCCACAGAGAGAATAAACCGGACACGCTGCTCACGGCAAGAGGCTAACCTTAGCTAATGCTACATTTTGATGATTTAACATTTTAGTAATCCATTCTATGTCACATCTGCCTAAAACACATATTGATTCCAACCTATGATATCTCTCCAACGTATCCTCAGACAGCGGTTCGTATGATATTGAAAAGTTTTTTTATTCTTTTTTTGTGTGTTTTCCCAGAAATCTCTAGCAAAACGATAGGCTTGGAAACGATGGTGGTTTGGGTTAAAATAACTCCTTAAGGGAAAAAAATAAGAAAACAGTGACTACTTACACGAGACATGAACAGCGGTCTCCTGGGTGAAAATCCAGTGTTTTCAGACATTCCACTCCTTTTTAACTACAGTATATAAACTACTATGCCACACTTCCTAGCTCACTCTTATTACATAGGAATTGCTTATGTGTGTTATATATGAATTATACAGTGCATCATATTTCACAGGTATAGCTAAGATAAGAACAACCAGATCTATTACACAGTACGGTTGGCCTCAAGACTTTTACTCCACCTTTTGCTCTCAACTTCAATGTTCCAGTAATTACTGCTCTTTGCCTTGGCAGGGTAGCATGTAGAAATACTCTTTCACTTTGTATCTTTGTTCCCTCTGTGGATGTGCTCTCATGTAAAAAACACACACTTTAGAACAAAGGGGTTGGCACACCTAAAGAATCAAGCCAATTAAGACTGGATGCTGTGAGCCGCTACTCCCCTAAAAGGCTCTCTGTTAAGCAAAATGAAAGCGACTCTCTGGCAATCTCTGAAACAACACACAGATCACGAAATAGCCCTTACCTCTCATCTGCAGTGCTGTGTGTGTGTGTGTGTGTACGTGTCTGTGTGTACTTTTGCTGCTGAGTATACTGAATGTCCGATAGTGTTGAGCTGAACAGCAGTCACTCCCCTCCACGCACACCGAGTGTCACACATACAGTCCATCAACCTCCGTAAGTGTATCAGACACAACCATGAATATTCATGTTTGTGTGCACCCAAACACACAGGCAAGAAGTCTACACTCTTCAGCAGAGGTGAAAAACAGGAGACAGGCATGGACGGACTACGAGACAATGGGCCCCTGGACACAGACACGCAAAAGGGCCCACCAGCTGTCTTTCATAGGAGCAAGACGCACAGACTTTATAGTTGTTTATCCTCTTTTTGTTGATATATTATGTCTCTTTAAAGTCGTTGCGTATCTCTCTGTGGTTTTGTGTCTCTTTGTGGGCCTTTTGTGTCTCTTTGTAGTTGTTTTGTGTCTTTGTGGACTTTTTGTGTCTCTTTGTAGTCATCTTATCTTTATTTGTGGTCATTTTGAGTCTCTTCCTGGTTGGCATGTGTCTATTTGACTGGCATTTTGCACTTTGGGTCCCTGGGCCTGTGACCCAATAGGCCCATTCAGTTATCCATCCATGGAGACAGGACATGACATGCAGGGACAGGATAACAAGAAAGCTTCTTCTTTTTTTTAGAGGGAAGGAGAAGCAAAGAGACCAGAGGAGATGCTGACATTATGTCCAGAGACAGAACTGTGCTCATGAAGGCAAGAAGACATGAGAGGAAATGAAAGGAAGGAATGAAAAAGATGAAGCGGGGAAGCTGACAGGGGACAGAGCATTAGACCCACTCAAACCGACAGAAGAGAGGAGAGGAAGAAATGGCTAGCAGCTCTAAATATTAAAGAGCCACAGCGGACAGAGGAAGACAGAGAGAGAAGGAGAGAACTGACCCGTTGTCTTGTGGAGATACTACACCCAGTCAAGCAAAGCAGACAATCTCTCTGCAGCACAGGCCTCAGCTCTGTGGCCTCCACCAGCTCCACCACCTTCAGTCCATTCATTAGAAGTTTCTTTACTTCCTCTGAGAGTTGTGGAAAAAGGGGGGGGGCAGGCACGCTGCACAGAGAGTAAAACTTTGTTTCTCACACCATTTTCAGTGCACCGTAGCGTGCCTGCGCCCTCACAAATTAGCTTTATTTCTTTTTAATCAAAGCGTTTGATGACTTGTTACATAACGACGTCACCAGCAGTGTGTGTGTGTGTTCGTGGTGTGGTTTCTCCTGGGTGATTAGCAGGGCGATGCACAGTGATGATATCAATATCCAGAGAGACATGGGGATGGGGGGGGGGGTCGTCACAAACAGACCGCACGGGAAGGCGGATGCGGTACTGAAGGTGAAACTGATGGTTTCCCAGTACACCACAATTGTCTTCAGTTGTTGGTAAAGCGTCAGCTATGCTCATGTTTGTTGATCCATCTAATAAGAGAGGAAATGAGGCCAAACCTTTATGAAAATAAGCCTTCCGTATTAATGAACTAGACGTACTATTATTAAAGGGATACTTCAGCAATTTGATATGGCGGTTCCAACAGATTGGAGGACTCAAGAGAGACAGTTTAGCAACACTAAAGCCTCATTTCCACGGCAATGTAATGGCACGGCACAGCTTGACTCGACTCAACTCGCTTCGAGTTCGTCGAGTTGAGCCGAACCATGCTGTACACTTACCGTGCACGGCAGCTAAACTTCAAATCGTTGCACAGTGACTTTCTTCAAGGGCAGCTCAGAAGCACAGTTTCTTGTTTATTTCTCCCCTTTTATCAGCAGGTCTGACAGTTTAACACTGGGATGTATCACTTTCTATTTTTTGCCTGACACTGGCCAGTTCACTGAGTCCAGAGCAATATCCACTTTACGAGACACTGAAGACAACAAAAGGATACAACAGGAATGTTTGACACGGTCACATACACGTTGTTTTAGATCAGTGGTTCTCATCCTGAGGGTTGGAACTTAGATTCAAACTTTCAGAAATCTTTTGAGAGTTGCAGATTCTTGGTGCAGTTGGGAAACTTGTTTTATGTTGATGAGCTAATCTTGATAATGTGTTCTAACGGCCATTAATACGCTGTAGTCTCTTACTTTCCAGTGATTCAGTGTGATTAACGGTCTGCCATGGCAAGCAGAAATAAAAATGTGCGGTAAAATAGAAAGAAATGAAGGTGTGCACACCTGGGAAATCCAACAGAGGAGCGGCTTTACAGGCAGCACTCACACTCTCACTAACAGACAGCTTAGATAGAGATAACACACACACACACACACACACACACACACACACACACACACACAGATTCACACACTGTAAGTTCTAATTAAAAAGGTTTAAGCAATGGTTCACAGAGGAGCTCCCATCAAGACCTGGTTCACTGGTGAAATATTAACGAGAGCAACTCAGAAAGAAACTGCCACTAAAAAGTTGAGGAATCTTGAAAACATAGCAACTTTAATTAACCCATCAGACCAAATTAATTCCTGGATGTGTCTTCATTACCGTCGCATGATCACATTTTGCTTCAGGAAAATTGACATCGATGCTGGAGGCCTGCTTCAAAGCCTCCACGTCTGCTTGTTTCCTCGGTGTACCATGCACTTTAAATGAAAGACAATGTGTAGAAAAGGACAAAACACTCTTGAGGAGGAAGGGGACATAACAGGCAGCACAATGACTGCAGGGACACGCTTTTTGTAGCAGCAGAGTTGAGCGTTTTGGATGCAGCGGACGGAAAACCCCACTAAACCGTGAGCGCCAGAGCTGCGAGCCGGTGCCGCCTGGCAGACAGCAAGGGCTGGCGACGCCAGCCCAAAAGGCTGGCACCGCCGCAGCTATAGAGCTGTTGTGTGATATCACAGCGAAACAGATTGAGATTAGCCTGCCATGATCCACAGAGGAGGAGAGAGGGATGGAAGAGGAAGGGAGGGAAACAGAGATTTGGAAGGGGAGGCCTCAAGGAGAGAGGGATCTTTTCTTTTCTTCCATTGCTCCATTCTCCACTCATACATAATTGTACTTTGGTTGCATCTCAATATTGGCAATTTTACACTGATTGGACAACATCCACTTCATATCACTGCAACACATATTCATAATTCTCTGTTTTGACACTTGTCCTTGTCCTCTTTATCTCCCGTCCTTTGTCTTCTTCTCTGGTTTTCCCCTCAGGCACTGCGTCTATATGCAATCTCCCCCCTTTGGTAATGCACCTCCCAGTCGACCCTCTGGGTGAATTGGCCCCTCATTAGAAACATGGAAGTGTCTCCCTGCTGTTCAGCCTGTCTACATTTCATTATCCCAACAATTATGACATGTCCTGGTGTGAAACCTCCTCCTCATCTTCCTCTGTTTCTTTCGCTCTCTGACCCCATCATGCCCTATAGGAAGTGGTTCACTGTATTCCAGTTTGCCTGGCACATGAAACGAGACAGCAGAGTGGCCTTTGATGGTATTAGCGCGGTGCTACACGAGTGTGTGGTATCCTATGTCTATTCTATACGTCTGCTCTATACTGTATGAACCCCTCGTATAGTTGAGTTTGTGACAGCAGGGATTTGCTCAATTGGATTAGACATTATCACTGAGGATTACAAATCTGATGGCAGTAGCCAGGGGACAAGCCTCCATATAGCATGATTGACAGCTGATCAGCTCTGCGATGTGAGGCCCACGCGCTGAGTGGGCGGTGCCCCCGAGGCAAACAACAGCTTGGGAAAGTTGCAAACAGCAGCTGATTGGCTGGCTGGTGATAGCAGAAGTGTGGAGATCACATTCTGTTCAGGATCACGAGCACGCTCACGGATCCAGATACAAAGCTTTTATATCCCGTCTGTTGGATGTATTTGCTTCTTAGTTGCTTGTATGGATTTTAATTTAAATAGTTTTAATCAAAGGACACAATATACCACAGTCCATATCTGGACATTTCTTCTAAAGTATGCAACAAATAGGCACAAAACTAGGCTACGTTTGCCGTCACTGAGATACACTCATCCTGTTTATGAACCAAATATGGTGTCACCCATGTCCATTGTTGGGCACACCCGTTGCCTCTCTGCCAATTTGGGAATGTGATTTGTCTGAAGCCACAGGATCTTCTACCCAGCCTATTTATGTAAGCGTGCCCCATTGACTGATATGTGTGTGTAAAATTGGTCGTCTTTTATATTTCTTAAATCTTTTTCATTTATTGAATTTCCTTGGTTTCATAGCTGTCTCATTTAAATGTTCTTTGGAAGTCGGTGACGGTGTGTCAGAAACACCGACTCTGTTAAAGTCAAATATCAAAACCAAATGGGAGGATATGCCATCCGAGTGGCCAAAGGGCTCCATTCAGAATACCCAATTCTACTGCTCGGTGTGAATCCCAGTGTCCCCAAAACACATATAATTCTCCATGAATGTATTTATATATCAAGCCAAGTAACACCTACGTTTACAAAGGATTGGCAATTAAGTTTAATATTTCACTATAGGCCCCGGAAAACTGTTTTATTTTTAGAAGTGTAAGATCTCGTGATGCTACACTGACTTCCTGTTTAGTTGATAGCTTTTAATTGGATGGTGCCACAGCGCTCCGGTGGTTAAAGGGGTAATAAAGGGCAGGAGAGGCAGTGCGGCTGTGACCCCTGTCAAGCTGCTGCCTGTTAGAGACAGATGATTACTCGGCGGGGGTCACACCGTCAACCCCGGTTGACTTTAATGAACTCTGAGTTATTTACACAGAGTGAGTAGTGTGTGTGTGTGATTGGGTCGACAGAAACGCTTTTTTTTGTTAGCACGCAACAGGCTTCAAGGTTATGTATTTTATGTGCGTGTTGTGGGAATGCTGGAGAAGAGATGGAGGAGAGGATGACCAGAGTCTTAAATCATGCAGCCCTCGGTTGTCATGGCACAGCGTGTGTGTGTTTGTGTGTGTGTGTGTGTGTGTGTGTGTGTGTGTGTGTGTGTGTGTGT
>NW_022280041.1:10464575-10467800 GCF_004355925.1 Anarrhichthys ocellatus | reverse complement strand
GTGTGTGTGTGTGTGTGTGTGTGTGTGTGTGTGTGTGTGTGTGTGTGCGTGTGCACTTGCTCTCTTGGCAAGTGGAATAAATAGCACTAATGTTTTTCATGCGCATGTCACCTTCATTTGCACAGTCAGCACTCTCACTATGTGGCTCAGACACAATACAAAAACACATGCACACAAAGTCTTTCACCTTTATTGAGAGGTTTAACAGCGGGGAGATTGAGTCACTGTAATATATCACAGCCATCCAAGTCTGTTAAAAGTCAACAGAGATTAATATTCACACATAACTTTACAGAAATGCAATACTAATCTAATCTAATGGATCCAACTCTGCTGTCCCTGCGAGCCAATAAAGCAAGAATGAATCATCTGGCCGTCACGGTGGAGTAGAAAGTTCACTTTACTACATTTCTGTGGCAATTTAAAATTGTATTTCAGGGAAAAGGTAAAATCCATCTTCAACTTGTTGTCGCCATGTGTGCAGGTTGAACAATTGCTCATGCACTGCTTCTATCAAAAAACATAAATAACTCCCATATTTCAACAGAAACACATGAATATATACAATTAAATCTATGTATAACATAATGTTGATAGTGGAAAAACAAAGAGTCATCCTTTAAAAATGTGTCATTCTATAAATCACCAGCATCATTTTTCTGTTGTTCTGTCCAAATGTAGTGTCATTTAATGACACTAAAGGAAAGGCAATAATGATGATGATCTAGTTTTTCTTAGTTTTTTCTCTCTGATGTAACAGAATGGATCGTGATTGACGTGCAGTCACCTTACAGCAGCCCCGAGCGCAATTTATTGGCAAAATAAGAGATTTAAAAGAGCGAGGGTGACAACAATCAGTCACCAAAAGTCTTATCTAATGTGTTTTTATGGGCTGTTCGCTCCTCTTAGAGTAAACATTAAACATCTTGTAATTTTGTGATGTTTTTTTTTAGAACCAGTCCACACTGATATAAATGATTTTCTTCTAAGAGCATTAACTTAACCAAACCAGATAAGAAAACACATACTGTACATGTACATCGTTTTATGGCCAGAAAATACATATTTTTCCAGCATTCTAGAAAACTGGAGGACAAGCAATAGGAAAAATATTTATTATGTTAATTATCAAACCAACGTCCTTTTTTTTTTGATGAGGAGATCCATACCACTCTGCCTGTATGATATGAAACAACCTTGAATAGCTGTTAGCTTAGGTTAGCACAAAGAGTGGAAGCGGGGAAATAGCGAGCCTGGCTCTGTCCAAAGGTAACAAAATCTTCCTAGCAGCCCTTCATAGGTGTACAAATTAACAAGTTTATCTCATTTGTTTAACACGTAAAAAAAACATGTTTGTCTGGCAACTGGTCCAAGATTTGATGGTTAAAACAATCTATAGATTTAGTGATATTCCATATTTTTGTTTGGTCAACGAATCAAAGGAAAAGACCAAAGCTAACAGCGCATTAGTGTGACACAAAACTTTGTCATAAGACTACCTCATCTATCATCCAGCCATACTTACTGTCTTAGACATACTGTATTCCGTTCCTTGAACATCCTTCACCGCTCCAAAAATAATCCATTTATGAAAGGTGTTCAGGGAGAGAAAAGAAAAGAAATGTGTGTGCCGTGAGGTTCTAGCTCTCATGAAATATGGATGGGCTTTTCTCATCCGGTTATTCCCCGTACTCTCGTACACTCGCACGTCTTCACGGAGAGGAGAGAGGAAACCTCAGCTCGGAGGCCGAGGGATCTGTGGTACAGTACCACACACACACACACACACACACACACACACACACACACACACTCACTGACCGGCTGTTACATCCTCTGTGCGGACAAAAATTCACACATTAAATGTATGGCTGATAAACACACAGAATCTAACAGTCCAACGGAATATTATGGATATTAATATTATGCACAAATGCAAGCACACACACACACACACACACACACACACACACACACACACACAAATAAGCAGGCTGTATAGACAGATGCCCCACAGCAAGAGACCAGCGTCATAAATATTCATACATTCCCATGATTGCAGAAATGTAAATAAGTCAACAGTCGTGAAATTGCCGGCATCTGGTCACATTGGAGGGAAAGGAGGAGAGAAACTGAAGGAGGAGAGCAAAAGGTGGACGATGGAAGAGGATGAAGAAAAAGGAGTTGGTGATGAAAGAGAAAAAAAAGGAAGGCTGACAGGAGGGGGGGGGGGGGGACAAATCGCCCAGGTTATTTCCCACTTCCAGCATAATGACTTTCACTTGATTTGGCGCGAAATTACTTAATGATAAATATCCTGGAGAGCCTATCCATTTTGTATTCTTCGGGTGGAGAGCAGCAGCTGTAGAATGAGGAACATCTGTTCTACATGAAGAGAACTAATGTCTCTCTGGGCGCCATGAGGAGCACAGGTTGGGATCTCTCATCACAGTCCCATAGAGTCTACATTATGAAATACACTGAAATTAAAGCTGCTCTACCAATAATATTTTTTAGCAACACTGGATCAAATGGAAGTGACAAACCCACAGATGACTGGAGATGGACAGAATCTCTGAAGAAAATGTGAATGTGCTCTCTGCTGAAATATTGAAAGCAGTTGTCAGTTTCAAGAGTAAAAGATAAAAGCAGCTCAAACAAAACCAGACGGCTAAGCGTGGCCGGCGATGTTGTCGGGGAGTTTTTGCTCATTGCTCATTGACGTAGTTCTGTTGTTAAATAGTGCAGGGAACTGGCTCATGGCATTTTGTTTTAGATCGTATACGGAACAGGCTGAAACAAACAAAACAATTCAACTGGATGATAACAATGCTCACCAGTTTTCATTAAAATCCATATTTTCAACATCAACTCCTGAAAACCCTCAACATACATAAACATTCATAAACAGTACGTGGGTTAGCCAGCTATTATATCAGGTAGCATCTTTCAAAAATAGTATCCTACTACTTTTCAGTCAGCATTTCATTTCCTTGCTCATACATAATATGCAACAAAATATTCAGCTGACTGTACCGGACAGTAGATGTATTCATGGTTCATACTTTTAACACATTTTGGCTCAGTATTTTAGTAGTCTGGTTCAAATGGCCTATATTGCCACAAGGTCTGGATTCATAAGACTCCATACTGTTTGTGTGTGTGTGTGTGTGTGTGTATGTGTGTGTGTGTGTGTGTGTGTGTGTGTGTGTGTGTGTGTGTGTG